>NC_085136.1:288899185-288968147 GCF_035046485.1 Aedes albopictus | reverse complement strand
AGAATGTTTATAATTAGAATTTTTCATAAGTATATCACAGCCTTGAATGCTGTATTTGATTTTCTTTTTACTGATTCAAGGATGCTTTTACTCTGTTCAAATCCCGATCAGTAACCACTCTTTTCCCACTCGATCAACACACGTAGAAAAGGGTCTTTTATAGAATGAGAGGTGGTTCCTGGGGTTATGTGGGGATCTATCCACTAAAAACTAATTCTCTCTTTTCCTTACCTGCTCGGTACCGTCAAACGGGGTGACTTGCAACGGCGGGGTGACTTGCAACACTTGATGTCTTCTGTCTATGTTTATCAACAAAACATAAAAATCGAACGTTTACATACCAAAACTCAGTTGAACTATAATGTGCACATACTATCTGAGTAGTAGCAACAATTTTTACTTTTATGAAAATAGTTCCAACAAAATATTCATAAATTTAACATTAGTCTGAAAAAGTAACAAAAATGTGAGCCTGGAATCGTTACCTGCAAAAGAATGGAAACAAAATTTCCCAAAAATAATATTCTATATGCGGATTCTATACATAATGAGCTATATGAATTTCCATTTTACTTTATAAAAATATTACAATATCTTTGTTATATTCATATGTTTTGAAATATTGTACCTAGACGGGGTGACTTGCAACACTCATTTTCTTAACAATTCAAAGTCCAGAAAAACGAAATATTGTTGTTTAACTAATAATTCACCACCAAAAGTCTGAAGAATCATCATATGAACTGAAAAATACTTTAAAACTTATGCTGCATTAACAATTAGTAACTTGGTGTTTTTGAGTCCAATATTTCCATATAAAAATACACAATTCAATTTCCTATGTAAAAACAAATGTAAAAATAAGTATGTCACCCCAAACGATATCACAATAGTAGCAAGAATACCTATCAAATATGCTTGAAACTAAAAATTAATATCTGCGTCTTTGAAAAGGGATTTACATTGGGTGTTGCAAGTCACCCCGCACGACGTCTTGTATCAAAAACGACCTTATTTGGCTTTTTCAACATGAAAAAATAAATCAATCTATAACTTGTTCACTCTATTTTATAGAGGGACTGGCTATTAAAACTATTACAAATAGTTTGAATTTTAAAATTGAGTTTAATCAACATTTTTTGTTAGTTGAAGCTGAAAAGTGTTGCAAGTCACCCCGTTTGACGGTACGTACAATAGCGGATTACTGATCGCTTCTTTTGGAGCGCTATATCGGCAGTTTTGGTTACGTTACAGCCTTAATAGCGTCCACCGTCGATCGATCCTTTCGGAAGCCAAACTGGTTATTCGAGAGACCGGAGTTATCGGGTTTCTCGGTATAGACCATCAGCTTCGACAGAATGATCCGTTCCAACAGTTTTCCGGCGGTGTCCAGAAGGCTGATAGGTCTGTATACCGACGGGTCGCCAGGTGGCTTCCCGGGTTTGCCTTTTCCACCTCTCCGGAAATTCGCCTCTGTCTAAGTACATCTGCATAACCATTCTGAACATGTCATGGCTACGCCTCGATGGTCGTCTTGATGACTACTGTCATGATACCGTCCGGACCCGAAACCTTGTTCAACTCATGCGACTTCGCTATTGCGATGAGTTTGTCATTCGTCACCGGGGCGACCTAAATATGGCCGGTTTGGCCATAGGGGACGGGGCCCATGGTCTTGTATCGTGGCGCGGGAACAGCGTTTCCACCTTGGTTTCTACGAACTTCCGCAGCATCTCAGGGAAGCGTTCTAGGAGTGCTGACGCGCCAATCATTTTAGCTATGACTGCTCTGTATAGCCAAAGCTTCCAGTAGAGCCAAGCCTCTCGCGTTAATCAGGCGGCTACCCCACTCAATTGCCCAAGCGTTGAAGTCTCCACCACAATGCGATTGATAGCGAATCCAGCATAGACAAGAACTGGTCTATCGATCACCTGGGGAGAGCACAATAACTGCAGTAGTACACCCCGTTGATCCTCGCTATTGCGAAACCCTCGTGCGACGTGGAAATTATTTCCTGGACCGGAAACGACCGGTTGTACACATCACTGCTAGCTTGGCCTTATCCGCTACCTAGTTCCCGTTATCCGGAAGGATGTGGTCTGGGTCCGATAGTAAGGCAATGTCTGTACGTGACTCCGAGATTGAATACCTCAGGAACTGTTGTGCGGCTTCACAGTGGTTCAGATTTAGCTGTAAAATCTGCATTATCGTCGATTGGTTCGACCACCTCGCGTGCCTGGACATTTAAGCCTTTCTTGGCCGCCTCCTTCTTCAGCACTCGCATCATCTCTCCAGTCCTGGTGCGCCGAATGCTTTTTACATCCGCGCCCGATGAGAGACGATTTTCGCCTCCATGGCCCTCAGCACCTTGGCGTATGTATCCGCCTCAGTCGCGTCGCTCTGTTCGCACTTTCGGGCTGGTTTCACTTTTCTCAACATCTTCTTTCCAACCGTAATCCAATGGTTCTCCTTCCCTTGGTCTGGTTGGCCACCGTTCCTCTTAGGGTTGGCCCTGCCCCTTGCATGTTTCGTAACCGACTTGGCAGCCTGGTTACTCGCGTTGGCCGACCCTTTTTTCTTCTATTGGGTTTCGCCCGCCTCTGCCTCTGCCGCGTCCCCTCGGCAGGTTTCGACTACGCAGATCGAGCCATAGGGCGGACGCTGTCCGTTTGGGCAGACCGCTCTTCTCTGCTCGCATCAGCCGCACTCCGCTCTTCGACCAGGAGATCATACTCCTTGTTGGTCAGAGCCAGCGATTTGCGGAGCTTCAGCAGGGCCTGTTTCAAGCCCTTGCTGATGATAGTCCGCCCGCTCGTGTAGTCGATCAGCTCGTCCAACTGTTCGACAACTACCAACATCTTTGGTAGACCACTCCTTTTGCGGTTTAGCGCTTGCGTGAGGTCCGAGCCAGTCATCATCTGCGCTTCTTCGGCCGGTGCTGCGCCGTCTCGTGCTCCTACCGTTGAACATTCTGCCGCCAGCTCGCTGATTAGTACACCAGATCCTCGTAGTGGCGATCTCGCCAGTCCTCCTTGCCGACATTAGCCGATCCGCCGCACAGTGGGAAAAATCGACCCAAAAAACGAATCTTTTAACGCCACTGGTTTCGGTACCAGAAGTTGACCATTTCTGACGTAAAAAAATACAAGAAATCGATTGGTGCTGAATTCATACACCGCACGGCACGGGAAGTGGTCCATTTTGTCCCATTTTGCCTTTTTTCATACAAAAGAGAATCAAAATGTACTTTCAAACAACTAACACGATTGTAGATCATTGAAAATAGCTGCAGGTGTAATTAGATTAATAGAAATCATAAACATATATGAAAGATCCTTTTAAATGCTTATATTGCCCCATATTCCCCAACAACTGCTGGAAATTGTGAATTTTACATGATTATGAATTGATTACTGATTACTGATTTGAATTTCTTTTTTTTTGTATAAACAAAAAGCGCTAGATCTGTTATCACCAGAATGGGGCCACCCATAAACCACGTAGTAATGCTGGGGGGGTGAGTTTGGTAAAAGACCACGATCCATACATTTTTTTTTGTATGAACGAAAGACCACGCGGGGAAGGGGGGGGGCGGTTCGGAATCTCCCAAAAAATGACCACGTAGTTTATGGACAGCCCCAATCATCTTCAGTAGTTGTCCAATTTGCCCCATTTTGCCCTATTATCATAGAAAAATTAGATTTAAAATGTATTTATAAGAAACAGATACTGTATTTATTCGCAATTGGGATTTTTACGGGTGGCTTATTGGGCCTACGCCAACTCTCCTGTCTCGCCGGAGGGCCATCGTGCCAGTTCTGTTTAACGTCCCAACCAAGCCGCATCTCCTCGGTGAACAGACGCTGGAGACGTACCTCCTCAATCTAGCTGAAGTCAGAAGGACAACAGTGCCAAAACTGCACGACCACCTAAGCACTAGGCCGTCCCTTATTTTGCAAAAATTGGAAATGTTATAAGTTCGTTAGTGGAAAATGATCGTTTTAGCTAAGAAATGATCGTGTTAAAATTTGAAGTCCGTATCTCAAGGCTAAGCGGTCCCTCAAGGGGCCTAAAGTTGTCAAAAATTGTATAGGACCAAAAAAACATGAAATTTTTTTCACCAAAAAAAATACGCTATTCTACTAAAACCGGTGATTTTAGGACCCTAAAGGGCCAAAAATGTACTTAGATTTGAGATATCTTTACTCGTTTTTGAGTTATTGAACCAAATTATTTTCCTTCGGAATCTAAAAAAATGGTCAAAAATGCTGATCTTTCAGTTTTTTTGTCAATATCTTGGAAACGAGTAGAGATATCGCAAATCTAAGCACATGTTTGGCCCTTTAGGGTTCTTAAATTCACCGGTTTTAGTGGAATAGCGTAGTTGTTTTGTCGAAAAAAAAATCATGTTTTTTTGGTCCCATACAATTTTTGACAACTTTAGGCCCCTTGAGGGACCGCTTAGCCTTGAGATACGGACTTCAAATTTTGACACGATCATTTTTCTAGCTAAAACGATCATTTTCCACTAACGAACTTATAACATTTATAAATTTTGCAAAATAAGGGACGGCCTACTAAGCACACAACTCTGGCGGTCTTTGCCACGGGTCAAGGGAAGCATGAGGTAGGAACTTGTGAGGACCACAGCCACAGAGAACAGACGTGCAGGCTATAGCTATAGGCTATAGCTATAGAACAAATCTCATTCAAAAAGTTGTGTATAGGGATTTGAATCTTCACTTCAGCAAGGTTGCAAACCAATACACGATGAAAACACTAACGCCGCCAAACACCATATTGCCACAGTCAGTATGAGCAATTACCCGATTGCAGCACCACGGTATTGCCACTTGCGTTGCAGATTTAAAATGGCCGTTAAATTCCTTACACAGTTTCGGAACTGCACTTGGATGTCTGTTTTCTGTGCCACAGCTATGTTGGACGCTCTCCTTATCGACTCATCGTTTTGCACACAAATCGAATGTACCTCAAAGTTTATTCGCTAGTATCTTATTTTTGGACCTCTAGATTCAGAATATGTGCGATTTAAAATAATCCAACTTGAATTTTTTTCCATACATTTTTATCTGGGATGAAATTAACCTTAAAATGACTTTTTTCGCCATTTGTATGGGAAAATTGGAAAAAAATCAAACAATTCGAAAAAAAATAAAAAAACCCAAGATGAAATATTTTAAACCGCGCACAGATTCTGAAACTAGAGGTCCAAACCTAAGATCGTATGGAATAACATTTGAGGTACATTCGATTTTCATAATACTTCCCTTTGGACATAGCGTGTGACCCATGACTGCATGAGGTGGGAACTTATGAGGGCCATAGCTATGTTGGACGCTCCAGGTTGTCTACACACTATTTTACAACCTATGCACAACTACTACATTAGCCATTTAAGTTGAGCGAGACTTAAAGTTCAATTTATAATAAGATATTCAGAAAAAGTTATAACGAAAGTGTTCGACAATTGCCGAATGACTCGGGTAGGCCTATCTTTGAATTTAAATTCCGTGTAAAATAATAAAATAAAGTTACGTGCCAACACACAATATTTATAAATATTACAGCCATATAAAGAATTATATGTATAACAGTTTTTTTTGCCGGGGCCCGTGGCGTAGTGGCTACACGTTTGCTTCATAAGCAGATGGTCATGGGTTCGATCCTAGCCCCGGCACTTTCGTCAGTTGGGTAACTCTCGCTGAGACCGGCCCACTATTTACACCTTGTCTTCAAAAATGTTTAAGTTGCCGATTTTCTGAAAGTCCTCGCTAAAAAAGTAAGGAAAATGCATTTGGTTTCTTAAATTGATGGACCCCCCGTTAGTTAGAGCCACAACAATTTTTTCAGACCCCTCGATTTTGGTCAAATGGTGGCTCATTGAAACCGTTATAACTCGAAAATTTCTCCAAAAGCCACCTCAAAACGAAATGTTGTTGAAACGAGGAAAGACAGAGCTACTATTTACAATAATAAAAGTTGGGTCGGCCATATTAATTTTGGCCGCCATCTTGGATTTTTGTACCAAAACATTTTTTTCGCCATTATGGCAACCACCGATTTTCAAATTTTTTGCATCAATTGAAAGCTGAGACATTTATACATAACATATCAAAAAATTAGAGATGTATTTTTTCCTATCAAAAGTTATCTGCAGTTTTGTAAATTAAGTCACGTTTTCTCCATACATTTCCATGCGCACCGGCAACGCCATACAAGAGCATCCGAGTTTACGCCTGCATGTATACACAAAGGTACCTGCCGCAAAATTTGGGCAAATCGGAGGTACGTTTCCGTTTTCGACTGTTTCTCAATGATACGGGCATTGTTTTACAACTTTTTTTAGTGTTTTGAAAAGCTTAAACCTTCAGCTTTCCATTAGTGGGTTCAGATTTTAAACTCGTGTTCGTAAACACTGCGATTTTTTTTTTAAGACAACACCGTCTTCGGCCGGAGGCCGCACAGACTAAACATTACTAACATTAGGCAACGGACAACACATATAACACCCAGTGGCCCTGTGGAGAATTTTCCGTTTGACGAAAAGTTTTCCCCGACTGCAGCGGGAATCGAACCCACACTCCGAGGCTTACGAGACACCTATACGACTGACGCCGCTAACCGCTCGGCCACGAAGCCCACAATAACGCTGCATTTATGTAAACAGCCGCCACCGGGCCCATCCGAGCAGAGGAAAATATCAAATTCATAACAACAGAATCATATAGCCTGTTTTTATATCATAACTAGCTGTCCCCGGCAAACTTTGTTTTGCCTACTGCGTTTTTTGACGTTTCAAGTACCTAGCCAAGCCCAAGTCCCTGTTCAAAATGTACGAAAACCCGGTTTTCAAAAACTTTTAATTTCTCCCCGTGTTTTATGTCTCATAAACCTTCCTTGAGTGAAAACTAACAGAACAAAACTCAGACGACCCAAATCGGACCATCCGTTCGCAAGTTATGCGCGGTCCCACGTATGCCACTGCATTTTTATATATACAGATTTGTTATTATTAACTTATCAAAGTATTACTTTTTTATAACATGTTTTGTTGGGCAATCTTATTTTGTTATGATCAAGTTTTTGAAATTTGTGGTAGCGTAATATTATAATAAAACACCGTAGCTCGATACTATCAATTCTATTCAGTTGTCAACAAACCAAGGTACATCATACATCCAGAGGTAATATAATACTACATTCATAAGTGTGTTGGTGCAGACCACAGACAAAGGTACATAAACATCTCACTACATCTCCCTTTCTTTATTGGATATTAAGACTAACTAATGATCAATAATCAAGCTCACAATCATCAAAGTAACGGGCTTTCTTAATGTTCCGCTGGGGCCGGCTCCGTTGCAATCTCGGTGGTTCTATAGCTGTCTCTGCTTCATCAGGGTCCATCGTGGAAATACCTGGTTCTACATACAATGGATCCTCAAGTTCCTCTGCCTCCTTTTCAGTTTCCTGCTGATATTGGTCTTCATCTCTATCTCTAACACTTGGATCCACGATCTTCTTTAAATGGCTCGTATTCCTATCATAACTCTTCCGTGTTTCGTCATTTTGAACTGTTACGCGTGAACCATCTTTCGCAGTAACTGTCATCACGCTCGGGCTAAAGGTGGGAGTAAGTTTGTTACCTGGAAGCACATTCTTCATAAGAACTTTATCCCCAATGGTCAAATCTGATGCTTTGGCGCGTCTTCGATGGTCCTCTGCAACCCTGCTTTTTTCTTTCGCTTGCTGATCTCTGTCCCTGTAGTCCGTTGATGGTACAGATGAGGCCAAATCCTTCAATGATGGAAGTTTTGTGCGAATATTCCTTCCACTCATCAACTCAGAAGGAGTTTTCGCAGTTATGGTATGCGGCGTTGAATAATACATAGCCAGGTAATCGTTGAGATCCTTTTTCCAATCACGGTTTAGGGCTTGACTGATCTTAAGTCTTTTCATCAATGACCGATTTTGACGTTCTACAAGTCCATTTTCCTGAGGCCAGTAAGGAGTTGTCCGGTTCAGAATGATCCCCCTTCGATTGCAGAATTCTTCGAACTCCCTACTGACGAATTGTCTCCCGTTGTCCAACGTAATCGTCCGTGGGTAACCGAGTCTCACAAAAATCCTTTCTAAACGTTCTGCCGTCTCTTGTGCTGTTATCTTCCTAAGAATTTCCACTTCTTTGTATCGACTAAAATAGTCAATGATTACCAAAAGATAATCTCCGGAAGGTAGGGGCCCCAAAAAGTCGATCGCTACATCTAACCAAGGAGCTTCAGGTAATGGCCTTCTTTGCATCGGTTCAGGACGATCTGGTTGGCTTACTAAACGACATCCTTCGCACCCATCTACTGCGCGAGCTATAGCATCATCCATCCCAGGCCACCAGCAATTATTCCGCAAACGTTGCTGCATCTTAGTTTTACCGGGATGACCTTCGTGCCCTAATTCCAACATTCTTCGCCTCAAACTGAATGGCACTATTAACCTATCACCTCTCACCACCATGTATCCAACTTTCCCTAGTTCGTTGCGGAACGCATGATACGGCTTTATTGCATCCACAGTATGGTTCCATGTTCCTTGGTCCAGACATTCCCTTAAAGCTGATAGTTCAGGATCTTCCTTGGAGACTTCATCCATTTCAGTTATATCTACAGCTGCAAGTTCTGTTACACTTCTAATATACACGTCGGAATCGGCATCAAATACTTCCTTATCAGCTGGCTGTGATAGTCGAGATAACGGATCTGCTATGTTTGACTTGCCTTTCCTGTAGATTACGTCGTAGGAGAACGCCTGTAAACGCAAAACCCAACGCTCAATCCGAAGGCATGGAGAAGAACGCGGTGAAAATATAGCTTCCAGGGGCTTGTGATCCGTTTCTAGCTCAAAATGAATGCCAAGCAGATATATCTGAAACCTTTCTACTGCCCACACCAAAGCAAGAGCTTCTTTCTCGGTTTGTGCGTATCGCTTTTCGGTATCTGTTAGGCTTTTACTAGCGAACGATATCACCCTTGGTTTTCCTTCAAAATATTGAAGAAGTATAGCGCCCAGTCCAACTGGAGAAGCATCAGCTACTACTCGAGTCTTCAACTTAGGGTCAAAATGTGCCAAATTACCAACGCACGCCATTTGATTTATGATGAATTCAAATGCGTTCTTTTCTTCTTCAGTCCAGCGGAATGGAACATTGTGCTTTGTGAGTTCACGCAACGGAAACGATATCGTGGCAAGATTTGGAATGAAGGCTCCGACGTAATTCACCAAACCCAGAAAACTGCGCACTTCCTCACTAGTAGATGGCGGTCTAAATGTTTTAATAGCATCTATTTTGTCTGGAGAAGCGGTCATTCCATCCTTATTGAAAAGATGACCCACAAAGGCAATCTCGTTCAGCTTGAATGCACATTTAGCCTGATTTAGTAAAATACCACATTGCTTTAGTTTGTGTAAAACCTTTTCCAGGGCTTCATCGTGTTCTCGCTCCGTTTTTCCCGCTATGATAATATCATCGATGAAGTTAATGGTATTGGGACAATCCGACAAAATCTGTTCTAACACCTTTTGGAACATCTCTGGAGCACATGATACTCCAAAAAGAAGCCGTTTATAACGAAAAAGACCTTGAATATAAGCATGATCATACTTTAATATCTACCAATTATGAGACACAATACATTACAAATTACATACCCTTATGAGTGATGAAAGTTGTTAAAGGTTTGCTTTCGTCATCAAGCTCCAACTGGTGGAAAGCATCTTTAATATCCAGTCGAGAAAACACTCGAGCACCATTCAATTTCCATCGAATATCCTCAATAGTTGGAAGTGGATGAGTTTCGCGCATGATTGCTTTATTCACCTGTCGCATGTCGATGCACAACCTGATGTCGCCGCTATCCTTAACCACGACCACCAATGGAGAAACCCACGAACTTGGTTCAGAAACTTTCTCAATTATATCCTTGGATTCCAATTCCTTCAACTTTTCCTCAACTCAATCAAGCGTAGCGAATGGCAATCGGCGTAGTCGTTGAGCAACAGGTTCGACCGATCTGTCAATCGGAATATGGATCTTGACACCTTGAACGCATGGAAATGGCCTAACAATGTCCAACTGATGTAGCATTTCCTGTTGACTCCGATGACTCGGCAACCCCACCACCAGCACTCCTAGCTTCTTCGCTGTAATCTTGCCTAACAACGGTTGTGGACCTCCTTGTACTACGTAGAATCTTGCATCAGTACACAATTTCTTGTTGCCATCAGTGATCGAGGTTTCTGCGTCAAACATGGCCAGAACGTTAAGACAGTCCGTCTGAGCATAAGCTTTGAACTTCCTATCCGACTGACGAATGGATCCAACAGTTTTCACACCAGAACGCAACATAGAACTCCAAGTTTGATCATCAATTATGTTGGATTGCACGCCGGAATCAATTTGCATCTCGATAAGCACTCCACCCACTTTCACACACAAAAGTTCATCGGAATCGCTCGCAGATGAAACCATCTCAATTAACTCTGGAATATCTTCATCATTTTCATCATCCTCAATAGCGTGAAGCCGGCCTGGCCGTCGCTTCTGCGAATTGATGTTGGACTTGGTCGAAGGACCCATATTTCTTTGGAAAGCCTGTCCAAAACTTCGCTTTGTTGAGCTGGGGCCCGGGAATGGGTCTGCGCTTCGGCTACTGGAAGCAACAGCGACTCTGCTAAAACAAACTGCTCGGAAATGCCCTCGCTTGCCACAGTTAGAACAAGTTTTATTCCAAGCTGGGCATGAACCATCAGGAGTATGTGATCGGCCACAAAACTTACAGGTCGAAGGTATACGCGATACTGTTTCGGAGCTCTTGACCGGTTGTTGCAATATGCTTTGTCCACTAATCTGTTCACTAGCAGATCGAGTCGTTTCAAATGCGCTGACCTGTTGCATGACTTTTTCTACGGTCAGGTCAACCTCCAACAAAAGTTTCTCTCGGAGATGACTGGGAACAAATTGGAGTAACTTATCAATCACGGCAATACCAGAACTCTCTGTCGACGACTTCCCAAAGTTGCATTTACTGGCATGCATTTGAGCACGCATCAAGAACTTCTCTAAACTCTCTTCTGGTTCTGGTTTCATGGCCCAGAAAATGTAGCGTTCATGCGCTTCATGACGCTGCGGAGCAAAGTAACCGTCCAACTTCTCGATGGCAACCGAATACGCATCGATGTTATTTTCAATATCAGTGGCCACATCTGCCCCAGGTATATTAAAAAATATCTCTTGCAGTTCAAATCCGCCTTTCGCTAGCAACAAATCCTTTCTCTCTTCGGAGTCAGTAATCTTTGAAGCTCTCAAACAAATTTCAAAGCCGCGCTTCCAACTGAACCATTTTGCTCGTCGTTCAGCCAATGGCACAGCACCGTAGGTGAACGTGGGAAAATTAGAGAAAGCGCTGTTTTTGTCCATCCTATAAAACAATTCTTATCATGTCAGTCTCATTAAAAAAAACACACAAACACATTACCTGTTTTATCCAAATCTGGTCACCCTACTGTTTGGTGAACAATTCCTGCTCTACTCGGCTTTATCTATCGGATCAAATCTAACCGCGCGTACCAACCGCTATCTTGTCGCGGCAGCTCTTCCTGCTCCAAGTCGCAAATCCCTGCTCCGAGTCGCAAATCCCTGCTCCGAGTCGCAAATCCCTGCTCCGTGTCGCAGATCTTGGGCTTACGCACAACCCAAAACAAAACTTTCCTTAGACGTGTTTCCGTCTTCTTCTACTTCTTACAGAATTGCAGCGATAGATGCTACAAAAATCACTCGTTTAGAACATATTCCAGATCCTATTTCTATAAAAAAACACTTACCTTATCAAGCTCAACACACAACACACACGAATAGAACAAATAAACAATTTAAACAACTGAATTAATCCCACTTCGTCGCCAATTTGTGGTAGCGTAATATTATAATAAAACACCGTAGCTCGATACTATCAATTCTATTCAGTTGTCAACAAACCAAGGTACATCATACATCCAGAGGTAATATAATACTACATTCATAAGTGTGTTGGTGCAGACCACAGACAAAGGTACATAAACATCTCACTACAAAATTCATCCACTAAATAACATTTCATTAAAATACTTTGTTGTAGATCAAGTCTTGTTATTATTCTACTATTGAAAATGTACAAATATGTTAAACTATAACACAACAATAACAAGGTTTCAAATTTTCTGCAAAAATCGTTGTTATTAAGTTGTTATTGAACCTAACATAACATGTTATAATATTGGTCTTCCAGGGACATTTATTTGTTATAATTTTTGTTATTTTGCCGCTTATGGCAGACAAGTTTATAACATAGTAAGATATGTTAATAACATAAAGATATGTTGGCACGGTAAAGGCTGGGTATGCTGCGCAATTCAGATCCCATTGTGATCCACTTAGCCTCTGCCCAGCAACTCCTATCCCTACCTCCACGCGGTACCGGCCGGAAACTATGAGCAACCTTAGGGAAGATCGGGTAACCAACCCCGGTGGGAACTTTGGTCGTAGGCCGACAGGGAAGGGGGGGTTTGCTTCGGCAAACCTGAGCGTCTGTTCTCCAGGAGGAGCGGCTCACAACAGCGTCTGATCCCCATGTTAGGGGCGGCTGATCTACGTCCGAGTGCCAGGGAAGGACTCTAAGCTCAACTGTGCACTATGGTCCTCCGGAAAGTAGGGGGTTGGTGTCAGGCCCTACGAGCCAGCCGTAAAAAACCATTGTAACGGAAAATCAGCAACAGAATAATACGAACCGAGACCAACGGCAACGACCCCAGCGAACAAAAAGGACTTGCGATTGGAAACTCGGTACATGGAACTGCCGATCTCTCAACTTCATTGGGAGCACCCGCATACTCGCCGATCTACTGAAGGACCGAGGGTTCGGCATCGTAGCGCTGCAGGAGGTTCGTTGGGCATGGTCCATGGTGCGAACGTTTAGAGGTAATCATACCATCTACCAGAGCTGCGGCAACACACGCGAGCTGGGAACAGCTTTCATCGTGATGGGTGATATGCAGAGGCGTGTGATCGGTTGGTGGCCGATCGACGAAAGAATGTGCAGGTTGAGGATCAAAGGTCGATTCTTCAACTTCAGCATAATAAACGTGCACAGCCCACACTCCGCAAGTACTGATGATGACAAGGACGCATTTTACGCGCAGTTCGAACGCGAGTACGATCGCTGCCCAAGCCACGACGTCAAGATCATCATAGGTGATTTGAACGCTCAGGTAGGCCAGGAGGAGGAATTTAGACCGACGATTGGTAAGTTCAGCGCCCACCAGCAGACGAACGAAAACGGCCTACGACTCATTGATTTCGCCGCCTCCAAAAATATGGCCATACGTAGCACCTTTTTCCAACACAGCCTCCCTTATCGTTACACCTGGAGATCACCACAGCAGACGGAATCTGAAATCGACCACGTTATGATTGACGGACGGCACTTCTACGACATTATCGACGTCAGGACCTATCGTGGCGCCAACATCGACTCCGACCACTATCTGGTGATGGTCAAACTGCGCCCAAAACTCTCCGTCATCAACAATGTACGATACCGGCGACCGCCACGGTACAACCTAGAGCGACTGAAGCAACCGGATGTCGCCTCAGCATACGCGCAGAATCTCGAGGCCGCGTTGCCAGACGAGGGCGAGCTGGACGAGGCCCCTCTAGAGGACTTCTGGAGTACAGTGAAAGCAGCCATCAACGACGCAGCCGAGAGCACCATCGGGTACGTGGGACGGAATCGACGGAACGAATGGTTCGACGAAGAGTGCAGAACAGTTTTGGAGGAGAAGAATGCAGCGAGGGCGGTAATGCTGCAGCAAGGGACTCGACAGAACGTGGAACGGTATAAACAGAAGCGGAAACAGCAGACCCGCCTATTTCGGGAGAAAAAGCGCCGCCTGGAAGAAGCGGAGTGTGAAGAAATGGAACTGCTGTGCCGTTCCCAAGAAACACGGAAGTTCTATCAGAAGCTCAACGCATCCCGCAACGGCTTCGTGCTGCGAGCCGAAATATGCAGGGATAAAGACGGAGGCCTCTTCACGGACCGACGTGATCAGCACCTGAACGGCGTGGAGAACGTAGGCACGGGAGCCCACGGCAACGGAGGAAACGACGACGCCAGTGCAGCGGAGGACGGAAATGAACCAACTCCCACGCTGAGGGAAGTTAAGGATGCCATTCACCAGCTCAAAACCAACAAAGCAGCTGGTAAGGATGGTATCGCAGCTGAACTCATCAAGATGGTCCCAGAAAAGTTGGCCACCTGTCTGCATCGGCTGATAGTCAGAATCTGAGAAACCGAACAGCTACCGGAGGAGTGGAAGGAAGGGGTAATCTGCCCCATTCACAAGAAAGGCGACCATTTGGAATGTGAGAACTTCAGGGCGATCACTATTTTGAATGCTGCCTACAAAGTGCTATCCCAGATCATCTTCCGTCGTCTGTCACCTAAAACAAATGAGTTCGTGGTAAATTATCAAGCCGGCTCCATCGACGGCCGGTCGACAACGGACCAGATCTTCACCGTACGGCAAATCCTCCAGAAATGTCGTGAATACCAGGTCCCAACGCATCACCTGTTCATCGACTTCAAGGCGGCATACGACAGTATCGACCGCGCAGAGCTATGGAGTAGGGTGCCAATGGAATGTATGGGAAAAATTTGACCATCGAATTTCAAAAACGGGTAGTGCTCAAAAGTTTCGTCTCCTCAAAAAAAGTCCCCATGCAAAATTTCAGCTCAATCGGACTTCGCTAAGGGGTGGCCCAAAGCGGTCAAAGTTTGGCTGTTTTGAAACACGAAAAATATCCCAAGGTAGGGGTACATGAAAATTTCAAAATCAAAAAATTTTTTTTGATGCCAAATGCCTTAAAAGTGCATGAAACGTCGAGATCTGGTGTTATCTCAAAAATTTTTTTTTGAAAAAAATTGACTTTGGACTTAGAAAATTTTTGAGTTGGGGGAGTGAAATGAATTTGAAATGGAGGATTTGAATTTAGTTGCTGAAATATTCAAAGCAATAGTACTGGAACATGTCTTATATCATCGTTGGCAACTGCTAGCATATTATATATCATATATCGTTAGGGTGGTTCACTTATTTTGCATTAGGGTGGTCCTTTTTGTAGAAAAATTTAAAAAATAAGATAATAGTATTAAAAATCACTTATATACCTGTAAGTCATTTTCAATGTTGAATATATATAATATTTCATAAGGGTGGCTCATTTATTTTTATTTAGGGTGGTTCATTGAGATGGAAATTAAGAACAAGAAAATATTTCCAGAAAACTTACCAGTCATATTTTTGTATAGTTTAAAACCATGATCCTTTATTGGCATGTAACACTCCCAAGCAACACACATGTTATATAAGAGTTACGACAGCGCAAGTTTTGGTTGTATAGAAGTTAATTTGACGTAATTCTAACATTGTGTTGAAATTACGTCTAATAAACTCATATACAACCAAAACTTGCGCTGTCGTAACTTTTATATAACATGTGTGTTGCTTGGGCTTTGTTAAGATATTCCTAGACCAACATGTGGAAAGGGCGTAACAACCATTGCGATTTTCTGCTTCTCCTGTCCCTCTTGGGCATATCCCCAATTATTCATAAAATCTTTTATTTTCTTTTTAAAATTTTGAATCTTTTTTTTTTTTGGGTGCTTCACTTATTTTGCAAAAGGGTGGTCCTTTTTGTAGAAAATTAAATAAAAAAACGATAATAGTATTTGTATTGTATTTTCCGTTAGGAATGTTTTTTTTTGGAAATTAAGATCAAAAAATACTTCGAGAAAATTCAACTAGGTAATCTTTTTCGTATAGCTTCAAGCCACGATTTCCTACAAATCTTTCGGTGACTTATCTATAATGAGATATTCTCTAATTATTATCTCTCCTCTCGTTCTATTTCATTAATCACGGCATCAATATAGTGATTAAAACCGATTTACAGAATTAAATATTGTGGTACGGACTACCAAAGAGATTTATTTACTAGAGAGGTTCATCTCATTGTAAGATTTTGAAAAGTTTTGTGAGACTAAATTCAAAAACTCGAGTAAACATTTATTCAGCTGTTTCTATGAGGAAGAAGAGTTTAGTTTGAAGAGTAGAACTGTTTGTTGAACCCCTAAGATGGGGAAGTTTTTCATTAATGCGGTATTTGCAGATATAATTTACTTTTGCAATGGTCATGGCCAAGCGAGTCCGTACTGAGCGGATGAAATTAATGCTCTATTGATTTACACCACCAAAATTATCGTATTCATGCAATCTTCCTATCTTAACTGATAGAAGGATGTTGAAATAATTTAAATGTCTTTTCGAACTGTCAGTTCCGCACGGAGCGTTAAAATTCACCCGAGTGAAATTTTCTCCGTGTGCTCAGTGTGGTACTGCGGTGCGGTTTTTTCACAGTTCGAAAAGACATTTAAATTATGTATTTCAACATCCGTTTATCAGTTAAGATAGGAAGATTTCATAAATACGATGATTTCGGTGGTGTAAATCAATAGAGCATAATTTTCATACGCTCAGTGCGAACAAGCCTGGTCGTAGTAAAAGGGACGTAACGGAAGAGTGGGAACGTTTTTGTGATATTTACTAAATTCATGCTGATAGGTTTTTGGTACATTACATTAAATTACATCTGATTTTTTGAACTTTTATTTTCCTTTTCTTTTTTGCTATTCCTCTGCGTAATATCAGTTTCCAACAATGATTCCGGACAAGAGAGAGCACATAAGACGGCGAAACAAAAATTAAATTTTGGTCTGTCTCAAAAGCAAACTTATGTGTCTCTGACAGTTTTTGGGTCGCTGAATCCGAATCCGGGCTCAGATTTGCTCCAGCACGTCACAATTTTGAGCTATACCCCGATTTATAGGGCAATATATGCGATTTTGGGCTTTTGGCTCAGTGTGGTACTGCAGTGCGGTTTTTTGACAGTTCGAAAAGACATTTAAATTATTTCAACATCCTTCTATCAGTTAAGATACACTGAGAGGAAAATACATTTTAGTTTCACTGGAAAAACTCAAGTAACCGTTCAAAAATGATATTTTCAGTGAGTTCAAATGAATTAAGTAAAATTCGCTTGAAAACTTAGTGAAACTCCAAAGAAAAGCTATTGAAAATTTGGTACTGTATTGTATTGTAAAATGTATATGATTTTCTAGTGGGTTTTACTGAAGTCGAATGTATGAAAAATGAAGCGAATTATTGTCAGCCATCACTAACGAACCAAGCATGAGTGTGATGATGGCAATATGTTCTGTGATTTTTATGTTTCTATCCTTACTAGGGAACCGTTTGGGGGTCTCCGATAAAACGGAGACAAACCAATTTTTTTTTAATAATCTCGAAATAGACAAAACAAAAACAAAAATGGTCAAAAGTTGTTCCAAATATACTGAAAATTTACTTAAATTTTATTAAATTTTGTAGTGAAAAATTTCAGTTAAATGCTATTGGATTTTTCCAGTGGAATATTTTCACTAATCAATCATTTAAGTTTCAAATGTTTAGTTAGATGGAAAAAATCTACTTATGATTTCCAGTGGAATTGAAGTGAATTTTTCGCTCAGTGTAGGAAGATTGCATGAATACGATAATTTTGGTGGTGTAAATCAAAAGAGCATAAATTTCATCCGCTCAGTACGGACATGCTTGGCCTTGACCATTGCAAAAGTAAATTATATCTGCTAATACCGCATTAATGAAAAACTTCCCCATCTTAGGGGTTCAAGAAACAGTTCTACTCTTCAAACTTAACTCTTTTTCCTCATAGAAACAGCTGAATAAATATTTACCCGAATATTTGAACTTAGAATCACAAAACTTTTCAAAATCTTACAATGAGATGAACCTCTCTAGTAAATAAATCCCTTTGGTAGTCCGTACCACAATATTTAATTCTGTAGATAGAAATCGGTTTTAATCACTATATTGATGCCGTGATTAATGAAATAGAACGAGAGGAGAGATATTAATTAGAGAATATCTCATTATTGATAAGTCACCGAAAGATTTGTAGGAAATCATGGCTTGAAGCTATACGAAAAAGATTACCTGGTTGAATTTTCTGGAAATATTCTTCGATCTTAATTTCCAAAAAAAAAACAACCCTAACGTAAAATACAATACAAATACTATTATGTTTTTTTTTTATTTATTCTTCTACAAAAAGGACCACCCTTATGCAAAATAAGTGAAGCACCCAAAAAAAAAAAAGATTCAAAATTTTAAAAAGAAAATAAAAGATTTCATGAATAATTGGGGATATGCCCGGGAGGGACAGGAGAAGCAGAAATTCGCAATGGTTGTTACGCCCTTTCCACATGTTGGTCTAGGAATATCTTAACAAAGTGTTACATGCCAATAAAGGATCATGGTTTTAAACTATACAAAAATATGACTGGTAAGTTTTCTGGAAATATTTTTTTTGTTCTCAATTTCCATCTCAATGAACCACCCTAAATAAAAATAAATGAGCCACCCTTATGAAATATTATATATATTCAACATTGAAAATGACTTACAGTTATATGAGATTTTTTAATACTATTATCTTTTTTTTTATTTTTTCTACAAAAAGGACCACCCTAATGCAAAATAAGTGAACCACCCTAACGATATATAATATATAATATGCTAGTAGTTGCCAACGATGATATAAGACATGTTCCAGTACTATTGCTATGAATATTTCAGCAACTAAATTCAAATCCTCCATTTCAAATTCTTTTCACTCCCCCAACTCAAAAATTTTCTAAGTCCAAAAAGTCAATTTTTTTCAAAAAAAAAATTTTTGAGATAACACCAGATCTCGACGTTTCATGCACTTTTAAGGCATTTGGCATCAAAAAAAATTTTCGATTTCGAAATTTTCATGTATCCCTACCTTGGGATATTTTTCGTGTTTCAAAACAGCCAAACTTTGACCGCTTTGGGCCACCCCTTAGCGAAGTCCGATTGAGCTGAAATTTTGCATGGGGACTTTTTTTGAGGAGACGAAACTTTTGAGCACTACCCGTTTTTGAAAATCGAAAATTCGATTTTCATTGGCACCCTAATGGAGAATCATGGACGAAAACGGCTTTCCTGGGAAGCTGACTAGACTGATTAAAGCAACGATGGACGGTGTGCAAAACTGCGTAAGGGTTTCGGGTGAACTATCTAGTTCATTCGAATCTCGCCGGGGACTGCGACTCTGGAAGGTGTGATGCGACGAGCCGGGCTCAACAGCCGGGGAACGATTTTCACAAAATCCGGACAATTTGTGTGCTTTGCGGACGACATGGACATTATTGCCAGAACATTTGGAACGGTGGCAGAGCTGTACACCCGCCTGAAACGCGAAGCAGCAAAGGTCGGACTGGTGGTGAATGCCTCAAAAACAAAGTACATGCTGGTAGGCGGAACCGAACACGACCGGATCCGTCTGGGTAGTAATGTTACGATAGACGGGGATACTTTCGAGGTGGTGGAGGAATTCGTCTACCTCGGATCCTTACTGACGGCTGACAACAACGTGAGCCGTGAAATTCGGAAGCGCATCATCAGCGGAAGTCGGGCCTACTACGGGCTCCAGAAGAAACTGCGGTCGAAAAAGATTTTCGAGCGACGCGTGCTAAGGACGATCTTCGGCGGTGTGCAGGAGAACGGTGTATGGCTGAGAAGAATGAACCACGAGCTCGCTGCAGTTTACGGCGAACCCAGCATCCAGAAGGTGGCCAAAGCCGGAAGGATACGGTGGGCAGGGCATGGTGCAAGAATGCCGGACAACAACCCTGCAAAGCTGGTGTTTACAACTGATCCGGTTGGCCCAAGAAGGCGTGGAGCGCAGAGAGCACGATGGCAACTTAAACATGTTTGAAGACAAGGTGTAAATAGTGGGCCGGTCTCAGCGAGAATTGCTCAGCTGCTCTTTCCCCCTGAGAGCAGCTGACACTGACCCTCTTCTGAGCCCATGGCGGCTCAAATGAACCCGGATACTTGGACATCGACGAACGGCAACCCATAATGGATCCCCAATCGGACTGGAAACAGGAACAACCAACAGCCTCACATCAACATCCTCGTGCTCATCATTCTTCCATGATAGGGTATAAAGTGAAAGCAGCGCAACGGCAACCAGTTGGATATAGTAGAATTAGAATATAATAGAACACATTCAGGTGCTGTACAAATGGTAAGTACAGCTTCCAATTGGAATCGCTCACGCAGTGTCCAAGTGTACAAAAGAGCTGTAAGTTAGGTTAAGTGATTGAAGAATAAAAAAACAGTTTTTTTTTCACAACAGAAAAGTGATCATCGATTAAAAAACAAAAATTAGATGTACAAGTGAACTCCTCAACACTCAGTGTTCAAAACATTTACCTACCCTACGCACCAAATGAAGATATGTAGCAGAAGCACCAGTCGCACCAGTAGCTTGTTTGATTTGATTTGAAGGCTGTAATTAATCTTCCCTGTGCCCCCCATGTACCTTTTCCAATGTCCATCCTCTATACAGCACAGAGAAGCCAAAGCTGTGTTGACAGGGGCCTTTTATCTTCTGGTTTTTCATGGCTATTTCGGGTCGCTACTAGAACGTCTGAACATCGGCCGAGCTATCTCTATCTGCTGTGGATGAGCAGTATTTATAGCAGCGAGTCTGTTTTTTTGCGAAGGTCAGTTTCGGCACAAATGAGCTAGCTTATACCATCCTTGCAAGGAAACGGAAGCAACGGGGCTCATCACGAGGTGGCTTTCTTCATGGTCAGTTGCGCCGGCCGGATCCTTTGAGGCTGTCTGCTGCTGCTCTGTGCCATTTGTGGAGATGAAAGTCTCTATATAGCGAAGTCAGATCGTTAGAGATGGAGATAATGTCTATAAATCTGCGAAGGTCAATCAATTGGAGATTATTTATGGCTAACCACCGCAGCAGCGACCGCGTTGATGATGAGGATGACGACGAGTTGAGCTTTTGGGCAGTTGGCCGGTTCGTAAATTAACAAGCGAAAGCTGGCGAAAGTGATGGACGATAATGTCGCACAGTTATTTGCACTGCTTGAAAGGAGACGCATGGTTGGCTTTACAACTCGTTAACGTGAACCAGCTGTGAAGTTTCGAGCATTTTTTACAATTGCAATTGTCTGTAACACAACGCAGTACAAAATGGCTATAAATTATTGAGCAGATTTTATGCAATTTGAAAGTGGAACCATAGGCAGTCTCAGGAGTTTTCAGAGAAGGGGCAAGGCCTGAAATGATTAAGTTATGGATATGTAAAATATTCTTCATCTTTTAATTTCGAGCTGAAAAATGGAAAACATTTATCGTTTTCAACCCCTTGTATCAGCTAGATCCTGAAACATATGTATAAATAAAACGTGAATAGAACTCGTAACTTCAATAAGCTCAAGCACGAGAATTGAATGCAACTCACACGGACGAGCTGCACTACTATTAGGCGGCTGGCTGACAGGAAACCGAGCAATAATTCTCCCAGAGTTGGCTCTGGGACGACGCGTCCATTTCGGGGCGACCGACGACAGAGAGCATTAGCGAAATTGCGAAAACAGTGGAAAATAAACATTTTAAAAAATAATAAAATACATCCTCGGCAGACGACAGCGCAATACACAGAGCCTGGAAACAAATAAACTGGTTCGGCGCGGCGGGAAAGCTGATGCAATTGCTCCAACCCGGCTGTGTTTCTCTCCTTAGATTATCAACGTTTCGTTGAACAGTAGCCAAGAGATTTGTATAACAAACAGAGCAATGTAAATAAGCCCAGCGGAAGGTGTTCATTTGGGATGGAAAGGATATTTTTTATTATTTGGATTATACGGTAATTTGCCAATTGTTGTACGCTGCCTAAATTTAACGCGCCCGCCATCCCGAATCTCTATCGACGGTGAAGAATTTGTGTACTTTGGCTCACTGATGACCGCCGACATCGACACCAGCAGAGAAAATCAAAGACGCATTGTGGCAGGAAATCGAGCTCACTTTGGACTCGAACAAAGTTTGCCGTCACACGCAGTTAACCATCTACATTTCTACATCGCTGCGCTGATTTGACCGGTAGTATTCTATGGGCACGAAGCATTAGACTATACGTACAGAGAACCAACCCGCCCTTGGAGTTTTCGAACGGAATGTGCTGCGTACCATCGACGGCGGAGTCCAGATGGAAGGCGGGTTGGGAGAATGCGAATGAACAAAGAGCTGCACCAACTGCTGAGAGAACCAATCTGATTGTAAACAACAAAAGTAAAAGCCAGGACTACTCTCTCCTCGACATACTAAACACATTCCTACGGTCGCCAAACCCTTCGTCTCTCCGGAACCACCAAGAAGGCATTCCTTCAAAGAGGTGCTAGTGCACATCGCATCCTCAAGGTTAACTGCGTACCCAAGAAAAACACATGGTTACAAAACAGTCACGGCAGCGCATGTAAGGGTTGCACAGAAGTCACTGTGACTTACTGCGCAACCCTTACCTGCGCTGCCGTGGCTGTTTTGTGACCATGTGTGTTGCTTGGGTAGCCTGCAGCAACGATCATCGACGCTCGATGAGTCCATCACGGTAGCATACTGGCGCTTAGCTAGTTTCCCGAGTGGTCCGCACCATTCCCTTTATCCTCGGACATCAAGAACTGATGCCTACGTGTAACCAGATATGGCCTGCTGAAGGCAAGGGTATCACTACCCTTCAGGCCTTATCAGCTCCACCAGAAGGTTGCTGTTAAAAAGGTACATGAAGGGTCCCCACCTACCTCGGCCCTTACCGGGGACTTTTTTGAAACCGCGGGCTCGGATCCAACCCAGTAGACCGACGCCACGACAGCAAGGCTACCATGATGTTCTCTCTGTATGATCCTAGCAATCTATGCTTGATATAATATGACATTGATATTGAATACATTGTTGTTCTTATACCTTAACGCCGAGTAGATGGTTTCCTTTCACAGTCCCTACAATGGCTGACGAGGATGGGATCAAGGAAAACCCAATTGTTCTCGGGTCAAGTGGCCAAACAGCAAGCATATTTTTTTTTGTTGATGCCCAGTCGTGCGACTTGCGACTGCTCCGGAATTGCAAAATGTTCAAGATGCTCAAAATGCCTCACTTTGAAAGTCCTGGAAACGACGTTTGTCCTGACCGCTGAAGGAAATAAAAGTACGGGCTGAACGATTCGCATGAGGAGATGCAGGTGGAGCCAGCTTACGTTGTTGAGGAAGGTAGTGGACAGATGGCAGGTTTCCGAATGCTGAGGTCAGATCGATGATATGAACGTCGGGCAAGAGTCGGAATTAGCGATTGAAGAGATACTGATGGACGAGAAGCAGATCTACAAGCACGAGCACAACTGATTGATGATTGTGTATTGATCTATCCACTGCGATGAATGAAGTATGTATACACCAGATATTTAAAGATTGATCTAAAATGGATTAAGTAAGTATAAATGAGTAAATTTTATAAGATTCTGACCGTGGAAGAACGCCAACAAGTTTACGGTAAACTCGAAATCATGATAGTCGACTTAACCCTTCCAAGATATGGCAAGGTAAACAAAAATGAAAAAGGCAAGAAGAATGTTGCAACCAAGATAAATACTCATACTGACAAACAGCAAAAGTAGCCAATTTAAATAAGTTTGATTGTCATAAAGTTTGAAATTTTGTGTAGGAAAAAACTATTTACGCTTTTTAGTCAGTTTTAGATAGTTAGTGCTGCGCTTGTTTCAAAAGAGACGCAAAATATCGTACCTATTTGTACTAAGGACACCAAGATATTTCACAATTTGGAATATTTACGATTTAAACCCTCCGTAGCTCACGCGGTTGGCTACCATCGCCAACACCAATAGCGTGATACAAAAAAATAACGAGGGTTGTACAAAATACAACAGCAACCAATAAGAATATCAAAGGATATTTTCAATGTATACTAAAACAGGCTAAACTTGTTAGATTTCTGGTTTGGGAGAAGTATATTTGAAAATATGTATTTAGAGATATTTGAACTGAACACATAGAAGGAAGCGTGCCTGTTGAAGCATGAAAATGAATTCAGAATCACGATTACAGATCTTTACCGGCGATCAATATTATTGGTTCAGTATGAATCATTTTGATAACATCCAATTGACAAACATGTTAACACTAATTTCGTAATTCAAAATTGATTGTGCAAAAAGTTAGAACCCTCACGAGAGTTATGGTGGTTACACATAAAAATATCTATCAGTGAGGCTTGTCAAGTAGGAAAAAAAAGAAAGGAAAAAATTATCCATGGTTAAGGGCTCATATAGCCACAGCAGTAAAGGCGCGGGTATTCGGCTTTATAATGCTGAGAAAGACAGGTTCGGTTTCCGGTCGGTCTAGGAACTTTTCGTAATGGAAATATTTTTGACTTCCTTGGGCATGGCGTATCTTCATGCCTGACATAGGATATAGACATACAAGATGGCCAGCGGTAGAAAAGCTCTCAGTTAATAATTAATTGTGAAAGTTCACATAGAACAGAAGCTGACTTTGTCCCAGTAGGAACGTTACATCAAGAAGAAAAGAAAAGGTCTACGGTTACCAAACAATAAACATTACAAAATGATTTCGAGTTCACTATTTAGCATGTTTGGGACAATTTTATTGATATTGGAAAAGTGTAAGTTTGTAGATGCCCAAGTAAAAACACCGAATAGACAAAGTAGCCTAACTAAAAGTTATGTTGTTTGTTGAAGTTCGAAACTGTGAAACAATTAGGAAAAACTGATATGATATTGGATCATGCTGTATGACCAGTAGAACTAAAAAGGTTCAGGATTTAATCCAATGTGAAACCTCAGATTATTTTGAAAAACCTTGGGGTGATTCTCAGGTTGATAGAAAATCATAGTCAAAGTTGGCAAATATCGAGGTTGAAGTATATTAAAATGTATTATTCAAGCTATAGTTGAACTTTACATTAAAAGGCTACGGTACTGTTATGAACATTTAGAGAGTACATGATTTTTGAGATAGAATTGAGAAAACTTGAAATTGGAAAAGTGAATATAGCTTCAGTAGTTATGAGCTTACGAATTTTGACCTGTTTTCTAAAGGTAACATCCTTGAAAGTGTTACATTCGTCTACGTAAGAGCAGAAGTGCCAAGGATGACCAAAACATATATAGCCAATAGCGAAACCCTGTTGCTGGGGAAGTATAGGTACTTGTAACGGTGTGGGACTCATGCAAGGGCATGAAAATAGTTTGAATAGTTACCAAGATAATAATCGTTCTGAAAATTTTAATGATACCTGATGGCGATCCTCAGGCGATAATAAAAAAATCTGGTGGTGGTCTTCAGATATTGGCAGCACCTTATCTACATACCTTATATTTGGATTAGAGTAGTCAGGCAACCTGGGGGCGATTCTCTGGTGCTAAGGAAGTCTGGAGGCGATCCTCAGGTGATAATGAAAATCTAGAGGCGATCCTCAGATTGTCACTCGTAGGCGATCCTCGAGTGTGAAAGGAACCTGGAGGCGATCCTCAGGTGATAATAAAAAAAATCTGGAGGCGATCCTCAGATTGCAACCCAGAGGCGATCCTCGAGTGAAAAAAAAAACAAAACCTAGAGGCGATCCTCAGGTAAAAACAAATCTGGAGGCGATCCTCAGATTGTCACTCGGAGGCGATCCTCGAGTGTAAAATGAACCTGGAGGCGATCCTCAGGTGATAATAAAAAAAAATCTGGAGGCGATCCTCAGATTGTCACTCCGAGGCGATCCTCGAGTGTAAAAAAGAAACAAAACCTAGAGGCGATCCTCAGGTGAAAACAAATCTGGAGGCGATCCTCAGATTGTCACTCGGAGGCGATCCTCGAGTGTAAAATGAACCTGGAGGCGATCCTCAGGTGATAATAAAAAAAAATCTGGAGGCGATCCTCAGATTGTCACTCCGAGGCGATCCTCGAGTGTAAAAAAAAACAAAACCTAGAGGCGATCCTCAGGTGAAAACAAATCTGGAGGCGATTCTCAGATTGTCACTCGGAGGCGATCCTCGAGTGTAAAAAAACAAAACCTAGAGGCGATCCTCAAGCGATAATAAAAAAAATCTAGAGACGATCCTCCGGTGGAATAAAAACTGGAGGCGATCCTCTAGTTCTAACGAACGAGGTTATGTATATATTATTATTAACTTTTTTTTTCAGGTTCACAAAGGCAGACTTATAATATTACTTAAACCCTGTTAGCAAGCAAAGTAAACTGAAATCCGGAAAAAGGGATGATATGCAAATTAAAATTCCGGAGGAAATCCTCGCGGGTAGTTTTCAAGATATTGTTGCGAGCCCTTCAAGCGAACCTCAGGCTATTTCAAGTTTAAACCGATGAACGAGAATACGAGGCGATTCTCCAATGATGAAAACTTTTCAGAACTAGAAGATTCATATCAAATTAAGTGTTATATATTGTAGACAACATCGAGCAATATGGGAACGCCAAAACATAGAATGAAGTAATTAGTGAAAACAAGGAGGACAGTATAGTTCCCAAGGCACACATGAAGACTAACATAAAATGAAAAACGGAAACTGCGCAACAACACATAATCAGCATAAGAACTTCATCTTTTAGTCCACATTTATGCGTGCAAAATAAATCACGTCTTTTTACTTTCAGATTATGAATGGAAACTACTAACATGAGCAGCGGATTATTTTGTATATCTAATTGAAATTCCTAATCCTAGTCATCCTAGCGTGGATTGGATTATCATATGTATGATCAAGAAGAAGCCTAGTAATTATAAAAGAAAGGAGGGATGTACGATCCTAGCAATCTATGCTTGATATAATATGACATTGATATTGAATACATTGTTGTTGTTATACCTTAACGCCGAGTAGATGGTTTCCTTTCACAGTCCCTACAATTAGATGGTTTCCTTTCACAGTCCCTACACTCTCCACGGCCACTTAATCGCTGTAAGTGTCCGTAGGGCACCGGCAAAACCTTCGAAGCCGGCTTCGAACCCCTGGACCCCCTCTTGTACCGCATCTAACCTAGCAATTCTCCGAGTCCACGCGCCACCTCCTCTGTATCTCCACGACGATGTGGGTGATAGCCATTGAAACTGCTTTCCAGCCAAACTCTTCCCTACACATTCTCTGCACAAGATTGTCTGGAGTTGTGTCCTCCTCGCATGTGGTAAGCATGCGGTCACGCATTGTGTGCAACCGCGGGCACACGAACAAAACGTGCTCCACCGTTTACTCTAAACTAGCACAAACCGGACATTCTGGAGAACCCGCATACCCGAAACGGTGTTGATACTGTCCGAAGCAACCATGGCTTGAAAGGACCTGTGTCAGGTGGAATGGCACCTATTAATCCAACTACGACGCAATTCGTTCGCCGCAGCTGATGCTACTTCCTATGCAGCTGGAAGATCACGTACCACTCCCAAGTGTTTGACGGAGCGCTTCGACGTGATAGCGCAATCGCTTACACTGATCACCGCTCGCTGCTCCGACTTCCGGTTGTTCACAACCATCAAATCAGTTTTGCGGTGAGCCAACTCCAGTTGGCTGGCCCTCATCCACTCCTCCACAACCTTGATCTAGTGGGTGGTAGTCAACTCCACTTCTTCGATCGACTCACCCACCGTAAACTTCGAGCGTAATGTTCCCGGCGGTTTTTATAACTGACAGATTGGCGTCTACGGTCGACCTCCCCTTCCAGAAGCCGTACTGGCTACTCAAGAGACCAGGGACCCTCGGTGTGCCTCAACATTCTATTGAGGATGATCTTTTCGAGTACCTTCCTCGCCGTGTCGATCAAGCATATTGGTGTATATCTAGTATAGGATGTGGCACCTGCATTTTCTCTGTCTAATTTCACAGCTTGCTGTCTTGTTTTTCCGCGTTGCTAAGATTATTGGTCCTCAAATTGGTCTCTTTTGGGCTGACTAGTTGTCGTATCCTATCCTAGGTCTATATGCCGACGGGTATCCAGGTGGTTTTCCTGCCTTTGGCAATAGAACCAGGCTCTGCCTCTTCCATACTTCAGAGAAAACTCCCTCGTCCAGGCATTTCTGCATAGCAGACCTGATCATTCCGGGAGCCTCTGCAATAGCCACTTTTAAGGTTAGATTCGGAACTCCGTCTGGACCTGGGGTCTTACCTACGCTATGGGACTTTGCTATCCCCGCAAGTTCCATATCGGTGACCCTCTACTCATCGCCAGCACCAATCACCGGCTGTCCAACGAGGAGATTGCTCTGTAGCAACTACCTATTACACCTCTTCAATGGGTAGGCCATCACCATCCTGTAGGTATCACTCCACGCATTCACATTGGCACTCTGACAGAGACCCTCAAAGCAGGCCTTTTTGCATGCTCTTATCTCAGTCTGCAGCGAGGCTTTTGCAGCGGCGAATACCACCCACCGTTCGTCCCGCTCTTCCTCAGATCGTGCTCGCTGTATCCGCTGCCTAGTCCGTAAGCAGGCACGCCGCAGGTCCGCAATCGCTTGAGTCCACCAGTAAGCTGGTGGCCTCCCACTTCAAGGGTGGACTCGTTCAGGCATGGCTGTCACGGCGGAGCGCCTCCCTAAATACCCCTTATTCATAGAAGTATGATATCTTCCCCCTGCGTGGGCTTGGCGTTGGCCTAGTCGCCTCTTCATTTACCCGCTGCCTGCTGTTGTTGTAGTCGATACTATAGCGAACCGCCAGGTAAACGCTGTGAGTGTAGCTATCTTCAGTCTACTCTCCAGTTTAAACTACTTTATAGGCCAGGACTTCAAAAAGTAACGTCAATAATCGACTCCGCACCGTTCCAAGAGTACCCTCTTGTCTTGATACTCACATGAGCCAGGTCGACATTCTAGTATGGCCAGTGTCTCGAGCAGAATCTACCCCACTGGTTCGTGAAACGGCTTCCCCATTCCACGGCCCAGACATTGAAGTCACCCGCTATTTTCACGGGCCTTCGCCCTGTTAGTACGATCGTCATACAGTCCAGCATCTGCGTGAACTGCTCGATCGGTCACCGCGGAGGCTCATAACAGCTACAGAAGAAGGCCCAGTTTACTTTGGCGACCACGAGGCCCTCATAGGTAGTAGACACCAACTCCCGAACGGGTTTTTTACCCGTCGTCCATATCACCGCCATTTTTCTGGACCCATCCGCGACCCAATTGCCGTTGCCGACGGGTATTGAAGGCTGGGCACCTTGGACCACCCGTTGGATGCCTGTTGTTCACGGATTTCCCGGTACAAATCAGACAAATGGATGGCCTCCTGCAGCCTTGTGCCTTATGGCCATCGGCGCCGCATCTCGTACACAGTTTGCCCCTGTTAGGACCTTTGCAGTCCCATGACTTGGGTCCTGGTTCCAGACACCTGAAACAAACCTCCGGTGGTTCGTGGAACTTCTGATGACATACACCACAGCCTACCTTAATCCTTCTTACTTTCTTCTCACGCCCGCACAGGTTGCTGAACCAGAGCTACCTGTGTCCCTGCCGGCCCCTTCCGTAGCCTAGCGGCTGCGGCGGCCACCTGCACTTTGCACTGTTGCCACAGTCCCGTGGGGAGCTCTTCCGTTTAGGTGACTTCGTCTAGGGTTTTCATCTTCGGAGTCGCCACTTATGTGAGAGCCCTCACCTCTACCCCTTCGCCGAGGACCTCTTCCGCCAAACTTTTTAGGCGGCGCCCTTGCGCTCCTTATCGCGCAGCTCCAGGATCATCTCGCCTGGACGAGAACGTCTGAAACTGCGTATGTCGGCTCCCAGATCCACGGACTTGGCGTCGCTTCGCATTGCCTTCAAGACGTCCGAGTACTTCGACTGTTCGGTCTTGATGACGAGCGCTCCGCCTTTCTTGCGCTTGGCACCTATACTCTTTTACGTCTTGGTTTGATTTCCATAGCTTCTTCGACCAGCGGCTGTATCCTTTTTTTTTTTTCTTCCGCTCGACTTTCGTCCAAGGTGGTCTTCCGCTTGGTTCACCTTGCTCTGTGGTTGCTGAGGGCCTAACAACGGTCGCAACCCCTTGTTCCCATCTTTCCGGGACGTGCCAGCCTTTCCAGGCCCATCCTTCCCAGGTTTCCGGGACACCTGACTGGGGTCTGACTTGTCGGCATTACTGCCGACCGTCGGGGTTAGTATCCTTCTGGCCCGCCTTACCTCACGGTTGTCTCACCCGCTTCTACGAGTGCTTATCACAACCAATCGCATCCACCACACCTGCGAAAGCGAAGGGCTTCGTCTGAGTAGATTTGGTAACCTTAACATTCACCGGTTCCGCCGCTGCTGCAGGCTTCACGAAATTGACATCGTCCATCGACTTACGAAGTAGCAACAGGTCCTTTTTCAGGTCCTTACTAATGTTGGAATTCGTGGACGCAAAGTCGGTAATTTTTCCAAGCTGCTGCTCAGCCACCTTCCCCCTTAACGATGGATGACATATTTGAATGACCCCTTTTCTAATTGATGGTCCTCGCATCAACAACCACGCTCCGTCCAGTATCTCCACCGGCTGGCTTGCCGGGGCGTGGATCGGAGCTCCCACGTTGCAGCTGTGTGCGCAGCTTCCCGATCCTACTTCTTTTCAACGATCGCTTCTTTTCAATGGAGACCTCACCAACCCACTTCTTGCGAAGGGGTTAGCCTCGCCACTACCATCTCCTCCTTGGTTTTGATTTTTGTTATTTGAATTTTTCATGATTAATCCCAAGAGTACACTGAAAAAAGTTTTCACATTGTTTTCATCTGATTTTCATATGGACTGTTTCCATATGCGTATCCATTGAATTTTATGGGAATATCACATAGATTTTGCGAAGTTATGTGATTTTCCAATAGAAGTTATTTGATTTCCTAATGTTTTCCATATACCGTATCGATTTCATGTGAAATTTCCAAAGAAATTTTCATCGGAAAATCCAATAACAGTTATATAGCCAAACTAATGGAAATTTTCCATGTGATATGTGATTTATTTTTTCAGTGTAGCACGGGAAAAGAGGTTCGCCACGCCAGAGCCCTGCATTAATGTGGTAAGGGACGAAATACTGTAGGGGTGGGGTGCCCAGATACCCCACAGGCTCCGTTAATGGTCGACCATTTTTTCACCCCTTAGATCACTCATTCACTATTCTTAGACGCGTACACGCTAAGAAAAAGTTACTCTAAAATGAGTAAGATTCACACAAAATTGAGCTAAACTGGAACAGCTCAAAAAATGAGTAAATTGCATTTCCAGCGATAAGCGCTGGCCCAAGTGCAAAAATCCAACTGGTTTAAGCCGTATAATATTCTTCGCATCATCAAGAATATTATACGGCTAAAACTGATGAGATTTTCGCACTTGGGCTAGCGCTATCGCTGGAAAAAAAATTTACTCAATTTTGAGTTGTCCCACTTTGGCTCGAAAATGAGTGAATTTTCTGACCGTGTAGGCGGCGGACGCGTCAGATCTTGGTCTGACCAGTAAGGTAAGTTTTATAAGTCAAAAATAAGTAGTTTTTTATTTCAATGTTTTTGCCTGGTGTAGTGCGTGTACATGAATGCCACTATATTGCACCAATGAAGCTACAAAATTATATACATATTTTCCCTTAAAAAGTGATTGGAAATTTTGTACTACTAATGACTTGAAAACTGCAGAATTCTTCAAATTTAATTTCTTAATTACTGTTACAAAATAAGATATGCTGACAAATCGACCACAACTTTTGAAATCACTCCATGGTTACAATAACTAGGAGCATGTTCTTCACGCTTTTGCATGGTTTAAAATTACTTTTCCATTGTTATTTTATAAGATAAATTATGTTGTTTTATAACACATTCATTATGTGTCCTTGATCCAATTATTAAACCCTGGCATAACCTAAACTATTAGCATGACTGCCAGCTTTGTTTTCACTTTCAATCATGCAGGGGTACACAATTTTTTTTCAATCGATCGTCGACCAGTTCGGACGCGTTTTTTAATTGCTCCCGCACCTCGCGCGTATTTCGTTTTTTTTTTTATTTTAATCATTTTTATTAAGTCAGCTTTAAATTTGCTTCGCCCGTCGTGCGCGATTTTGTGTGCTTTACTATCATGATTTGCAACGCCCCGGAATGCCGTGCATCAAGCACTCAACATGTGTGGATGTGTAGTGGAACCTGTGGACAAAGCTTCCATGCAGCATGCATAGGCGCTAAGCGTGATTGGGAGGAGAATCTTCGGAATTATGTTCTCCCTTTGTGCAAAAAGTGTGCCTCAAGTTTTTTGGAGACCGTCGACCTAAAAATGCTTTGCATGCGACAAATGGAGCAACAACATAAAATACACACACAGTTGGAAGGCATTACCATTATGCTTGATATGGCTGATGCAATTGAAAGGCGGTTGACCGTTTTGGAGCAGCGTTGGTGCGAAAATGCAACCCACAGCAAAAACATTATGGACGGTTTGAGCAGCATGGCACAACAGCCTTCATCAACGGAAACCGCTGACCAAATTGGCGAAATTGTACGTAAGGGCAATTCAAGCTTTGTGGATATTATCAAACAAAATATAAGTGATTCAGTGGAACGGATAATCGAAAAAATGAATAGCGATCGTCACGATTTTCTTTCAATTGCATCAGCGTCAGGTGACTTTCCGTCAGAAGTCATCATGGAAATTATGGACGAAGTTAAAACGCTGTCCGTAGGATTTTCCAAATTTAATGATGCAAATTCGAAGGATGTATTAAACATCTCATCGGATTCACCAGACAGTTTGGCTAATGAGCTGAATCGCGATCCAACTTTTGTAAAGAGCTCACCCAAAGCCCAATCAGGATGGCGAACCTTAGGATCTAAAACAATCTGGAAAAATGACTGGACTGACTATGATGAACGGGAGCAACGTCGTAAACTACAGCAAAAAGCTGCCGATAAAGCAAAGATTAGAAGAAAAATGTTAAAAAATCGCCGAAGGAAAATGGCAACAAACAACAATGAATCACCGCCAAGCTATTTTCATAACTATAATCATGACGACAGACATCGAAGCAATATTGACGATGACACCACTAGACTTCGCCCGTCCTGCCACAATAGTAACAGGAGCACAAAAAACCATTCCCGCCATCATGATGCGCAAACTCTTCCACTGGATAAGGACCTGCTAGCAGCAGCGAAAGTAGCATTCTCAAAGCCACCTTCGGCGCACCGAGGCGTAAAGTTCCATAGAGGTGAGATCTTAAATCCGATTCGTGCAGACTGCCAACTCCCGCAAACGAGTTCTTCTACCAGCTGTAATAGGACATTAGGCCCGGCGATGCGGAATTCTTTCAGTAATCATTGCTCATCGTGTTCCTGTCAACAATCGAGTTTTTGAATAATTTGACGCTAGAGACAGAATGTTGTCAGATATCTTCAGGTATTAACGCAATCAATAATGACAATCTTTCAAAAACTTCTTCTCAATCTCATACCAATGAAATTCTAATATACTGTCAAAATTTTAATCGTATGAGAAGCTCGTTGAAAATCAAGCAGATTCATAAAAATTTATTAAGTTCATCTTTTTCAGTTGTTCTCGGCACTGAAACAAGTTGGGATGAAGGCATAAAAAGTGAAGAAGTTTTTGGAAGTGATTATAATGTTTTTCGAGACGACCGCAATTTACAATTGTCACAAAGAAAGTCAGGAGGTGGAGTTGTTATTGCGATGTCCTCTAAATTCAACTCGGAATTGATAAACTCATCGAAAGTTAAGGAGTTTGAACATGTTTGGGTTAAAACTTGTATTGCGGGTGAAACACATGTATTTGCATCAGTTTATTTTCCTCCAGATTTTGCAAGTAAAACGGCATATGAAGTCTTTTTCGCTAACGCTGACGAAATTTTATCACAGCTACCCCCAGAAATAAAACTCCACATATACGGCGATTTTAATCAACGCAATGCTGATTTTATACCAGACATAGACAATGAAGGTATTTTGTTACCAGTTGTTGGGGACAACGAAACTTTACAATTTGTGTTCGACAAAATTGCCATTATGGGATTAAATCAAATAAATAATGTAAAAAATCAACAAAATTGTTACCTGGATTTATTATTGACCAATGTTAACGAGGATTTCTGCGTTAATGCATGTGTTTCTCCTCTATGGAAAAATGAAGCATTTCATACTGCCATAGAATATTCTCTATTCGTCCACAACATTCCGAGATCTAATGACTATGAATATGAGGAAGTATTCGAATACCATAAAGCAAACTATGACAACATAAAGCATAAATTAAATGTGGTAGACTGGCAATCAATCTTGAAACGTGAAGATAATATTGAAAATGCGGTTGGTACCTTCTATAAAATATTATATGAAATAATCGACAAAGAAGTTCCTACTAAAATGAAAAGGCGTCATGGAAATTTTAAACATCCAGTCTGGTTCAACAAAAATATCATAAATTTAAGAAACCGGAAGCTAAAAGCTCACAAAATATATAAGAAGAATAACACTGATGAAAATCTACAAAAATATTTGGAAATATGTGACCAATTAAATACAGCCATCAGTATAACACTCGAAGAGTATAATGCGAAAACTGAGAACGAAATCAAGTCTTGTCCAAAAAATTTCTTCAATTATGTTAAGACTAAATCAAAATCAAGTAATTTCCCCTCAAAAATGATATTAGATGAAAAAACGGCTGAAACCTCTAAGGAGATTTGCGATCTCTTCGCTATATTTTTCCAAGATATCTATACGACTTTCTCCGAGAATGATCGTGATCTAGAATATTTTTCATTCATGCCCTCATTTTCAAGAGATGTTCATGTAAGTCATATCAATGTGGAGGACGTTTTAACAGGTTTAAAAAGTTTGGACGCTTCAAAAGGATCAGGACCGGACGGAATTCCCCCAGTATTTATGAAAACTCTTGCAATTGAGCTGACATCTCCTCTATTTTGGCTATTTAACATGTCCCTTGAATTATCTGCATTTCCCAGTATTTGGAAAAACTCATTTTTAATCCCTATATATAAATCGGGAAAAAAGTCCGACATACGAAATTACCGTGGAATTGCAATTATTTCTTGTATCCCAAAACTGTTTGAATCCATTGTTAATAAAAAAATGTTTAATCAAGTGAAGAACAGAATAACGAATTCTCAACACGGGTTTTTCAAGGGCCGCTCAACTGCAACTAACCTGCTAGAGTTTGTAAATTTCACAGTAAATGCTATGGACCACGGCAATCATGTGGAGGCTCTATATACTGATTTTAGTAAAGCTTTTGACCGCATAGATATCCCTTTATTGCTGTTCAAACTCTCGAAAATAGGAATTGATGATAAACTGCTTTCTTGGATTCAATCATATTTAACAAATAGACAACAAACAATACGTTTCGAAGGTAGCAAATCTCAACCCGTTAATGTAACGTCTGGTATCCCCCAGGGTTCACATTTAGGTCCTCTTCTTTTCATTTTATATGTGAACGACGCATATTATATATTCAAGCATTCAAAGATAATAATTTATGCAGATGATATAGGGTGTCCCAGAAAGTATGGGCACAACTTTGTATTGCAAAAATACAATCATTTTCTTAACAAACAACAATTTTTATATTTTTGTAATGTTATTCAGAGTATTTTAATTGATACCTGTGAAGAGTTTATACATTAAAAAGGGTTTCTATATGCAGAATGATTAAAATGAAAAAAACATCTTTTAAAACTTCTGCACAAACTACATTTTTACGGTTTCGCCAAACATCCAAATTCGAAACATTTTTTTCGAATTTTTTTCACATGATAAATTCGAAAACATGTTTCCTCAGATGGTTGATTGATTTTCTTTACAAAAATTTGTTTTGATTGTGCGTACGGATAAATCATAATTTTGAGAAAACTCAAAAATTCGCCTTTTCTATTTCTGGATTAGACATGCCCACAGACATTCCAGTTTTAAAACATGTTTTGACGAGAATAAAAACAATTCAATCTACATTTTATAAAGCTGGAGCATTTATTTAACTTATAGTGAAATTAAAATGTAATTTTCTGCATGTTGTGATATGTATTCAGAAGCTTGCTTACAACCATTAGAAAAACGGATTTTCAAAAATATCGATTTTGGTGTTTCAATTTATTTTTCAGGTTCAAAAGTATAAGTTTTCAATTCGAACTAAGACTTGTATAATAGATACGCATGTAGAAATACACGGATATATTTTTTGAAATTTTTATCGAGCTTGATTTCATGCGTAGAAAACAATTTGTTAAGCGATGTTATTGAAAAATATAGCAATTTGTGCAGAAGCTTTAAAAAGTCTTTCAGGAAATGTTCTACCGCATTCAAACGAAGTGTGAAATGCAAATTTTAATGATTGGCATTTGATGTTGATATATTAAGGCAGGATATGTGTGAAAATAAAGTTTGTTTATGCATCCATTCCCAAATGGCAGAGCTGCAAAGTTGTGCCCATACTTTCTGGGACACCCTATATGAAGATTTTCATGGAAATCAAAAGTGAAGAAGACACTAGTATATATCTAAACGAAATACGTTTGTTCTACATATGGTGTAATAAAAGTTTGCATCAGTTAAACGTTAAAAAATGTAATTCTATCACCTTTAGTAGAAAAAGGAACCAGCATATAACTAGTGTGACCTTAGGGGATCAAATCGTTGAACGATGTGAAAGAGTTAGAGACTTAGGTGTGATCTTAGATACTAAAATGAGTTTTATCGATCATTACAATACAATAATTCATAAAGCTACCAACATGCTGGGGTTCATAAAGCGATTTAGTATCAACTTTAACGATCCATACACTATCAAAACATTGTACATTTCTTATGTGAGATCGATTCTTGAATATTGTAGTATTGTTTGGTCCCCATTTATGAAAACTCATGAAGAACGCATAGAATCGGTGCAGAAGAAATTTTTGCTATTTGCTCTACGTAAACTGAGATGGACAACTTTTCCACTTCCTTCTTATGAATCACGTTGTATGCTAATAAACATACAAACTTTAAAGGAACGTCGTGAATATGCTATGATAACATTTGTAAATGACATTGTTTCGCAACGTGTAGATTGCAGCAATCTGCTATTCTGTTTAAATTTTTATACTCCGACTCGACAATTAAGAAATCGAAACATATTTGCGGTCAGTCATCATCGTACAAATTATGCGAAATTCAGCCCAATCAATAGAATGATGTTAATTTACAATAAGCATTACGAATCTATCGACTTGACCATGTCTCGCGTAAAGTTAAAACAATATTTCAACTCTGTACGATACAATAGAATATAGAACAAATTATGTATGTATGTAGTCTACAAACGGTTGACGAAATAAATAAATAAATAAATAAATAAACAAGGGCTGTTTCAGGAGGTTTCGATGGATCCTACGAGTTCATTTCATTTATTTAGTTAACATCAAATTCATGATAATACTGAATCAACAATTTGCCGCCATAATACTCGATTTGCAGCTGCAGCTCTCCAACGTCGGTCACACCCAACACTCGCCAGATCACGCTCCACCTGGTCCGCCCATCGTGCTCTCTGCGCTCCACGCCTTCTTGTGCCAACCGGATCAGTTGCAAACACCAACTTTGCAGGGTTGTTGTCCGGCATTCTTGCAACATGCCCTGCCCACCGTATCCTTCCGGCTTTGGCCACCTTCTGGATGCTGGGTTCGCCGTAAAGTGCAGCGAGCTCGTGGTTCATCCTTAACCGCCACACACCGTTCTCCTGCACGCCGCCAAAGATCGTCCTTAGCACCCGTCGCTCGAAAACTCCGACTGCTTGCAGATCCTCCTCGAGCATCGTCCATGTCTCGTGTCCGTAGAGAACCACCGGTCTTATTAACGTCTTGTACATGGTACATTTGGTGCGGGGGTGAATCTTTTTTGACCGCAGTTTCTTCTGGAGCCCATAGAGGCACGACTTCCACTGATGATGCGCCTTCGTATTTCACGGCTCACGTTATTGTCCGCCGTTAGCGAGGAACCGAGGTAGACGAATTCTTGTACTACCTCGAAAGTATCCCCGTCTATCGTCACATTGCTGCCAAGGCTTGTCCTGTCTCGCTTTGTCCCACCTACCAGCATGTACTTTGTCTTAGCCGCATTCACCACCAGTCCGACCTTTGCTACTTCGCGTTTCAGGCGGGTGTACAGTTCTGCCACCGTTCCAAATGTTCTAGCAATAATAGTCATGTCATCCGCAAAACAGACAAGATCGTACCCCGGCTGTTGAGCCCGGCTCGTCGCATAACACCTTCCAGGGCGATGTTGAATAGTAGGCAGGAAAGTCCATCACCTTGCCGTAGTCCCCGTCGAGATTCGAATGTACTGGATAGTTCACCTGAAATCCTTACGCTGTTCTGCACATCGTCCATCGTTGCTCTTATCAGTCTGGTAAGCTTCCCGGGAAAGCTGTTCTCGTCCATGAATTTCCATAGCTCTGTGTGGTCGATACTGTCGTATGCCGCTTTGAATTAGATGAACAGGTGGTGCGTTGGGACCTGGTATTCACGGCATTTTTTAAGGATTTGCCGTACGGTGAAGATCTGGTCCGTTGTCGACCGGCCGTCGATGAAACCGGCTTGGTAACTTCCCACGAAGTCATTTACTTTAGGTGAAAGACGACGGAAGATGATCTGGGATAGCACCTTGTAGGCGGCATTCAAAATAGTGATCGCTCGAAAGTCCTCACACATTAACTTGTCGCCTTACTTGTGGATGGGACAGATTATCCCTTCCTTCCACTCCTCCGGTAGCTGTTTGGTTTCCCAGATCTTGATTACTAACTGATGCAGACAGGTGGCCACCTTTTCCGGGCCCATTTTGATGAGTCCTGCTGCGATACCGTCCTTACCAGCCGCTTTGTTGTTTTTGAGCTCGTGGATGGCATCCTTAACTTCCCTCAGCGTGGGAGTTGGTTTGTTCCCGTTCTCTGCTGCACCAACATAGTTATTTCCTCCGCTGCCTTGGTCCTCCGTGCCTACATTCTCTTTGCCATTCAGGTGCTCGTCGAAGTGCTGCTTTCACCTTTCGATCACCTCACGTTTATCCGTCAGAAGGCTCCCGTCCTTATTCCTGCAGATTTCGGCTTGCGGCACGTAGCCTTTGCGGGATGCGTTGAGCTTCTGGTAGAACTTGCGTGTTTCCTGTGAATGGTACAGCAGTTCCATTTCCTCGCACTCCGCTTCTTCCAGGCGGCGCTTTTTCTCCCGGAAGAGACGGGTCTGCTGCTTCCGCCTCTGTCTGTATCGATCCACATTCTGTCGGGTTTCATGCTGCAGCATTACCGCCCGCGCTGCATCCTTCTCCTCCAGAACCGCTCTGCACTCCTCGTCGAACCAATCGTTTCGTCGACTCCGTTCTACGTACCCGATAGTGCTCTCGGCTGCGTTGTTGATGGCTGCTTTGACTGTACTTCAGCAGTCCTCTAGAGGGGCCACATCGAGCACACCCTCGTCCAGCAACGCTGCCTCGAGATTCTGCGCGTATGCGGTGGCGACATCCGGTTGCTTCAGTCGCTCTAGATCGTACCGGGGCGGCCGCCGGTAATGTACATTGTTAATAACGGAGAGTTTTGGGCGCAGTTTAACCATCACCAGGTAGTGATCAGAGTCGATATTAGCGCCACGATAGGTCCTGACGTCGATAATGTCGGATATGTGCCGTCCATCAATCAGAACGTGGTCGATTTGCGATTCCGTTTGTTGTGGTGATCTCTAGGTGTAACGATACGGGAGGCAGAGGATCCTACGAGTATTCCAGGCGAATTCCAAGGGCTTTCGAGGGGTACCCACGGGTGGCACCCATGAAACCCTCGGGCGTTCCATGCGGTTTAAGCGGCGTTTCAGAACTCTTCAGGGGGCGTCAGGGGTGATCCATGGTTTTAATTGGTTTCAGGGGTTTCATGAGGGTGTCCGGCCATTTGGCCGTATACCGTTTGGTGGAGTGTCGTTTGGCCGAACGCCATCAAGCTTTAACTGATGACGATGCTGTGCTAGCTCAACGGCGCTTTAATATGCGGAGCAAGCTCAAAGATCTTGCCAATCGCTCCTCGGCGGCAGGCCTTACCATCAAAACGTCAACAGAATGAAATCGTAGGTGGTCAACACGGTCAACTTTACATGCTGCTGGTAGCTGGACAAGCAATCACAGCACAAAATTCGGGAGCGAAAATAGAAGTGGGTCGGCCACACTCTACGCAGCGGCGGGAACGAAATCTGCAAGAAAGCATTAGATTGGAACCCAGCAGGACATCGCAGCAGAGCCAGACCCAGAGACTCACGGAGGCGCAGCCTCAACAAAGAAATAAAACAAGTCGTCATAAATTTGACCTGGCCACAGGTTAAGGCAATCGCCCAGGATGGAGATCTTTCAATTGGGCCCTCTTCACCACCATGGGTGCTCAGAACTGAAAGAAGAAGAGAAGCACGTTATTTTATAGCATACAATTTGAATTGCATCCAATTTGAATGTAAGTCCAAAGCATGCCAAGTTTCCGCGGCAAGTCAAAAGCCCATCAAGCAAAATAAACCATAATCTGCCACTCGGATAGCAATAATAAGTGTATTTCATTTCTGCATCAGAAAATCTCATCTTAATCAGTTAGCTCTTCTTTTGAACAAACCACAGCCTTTGGCCGCCCGTACGCCCAGATTATGTAACGCCACACTGAAATCCACCCGGCAAAAACCGCTCCATAATTGCCACACGCCCCAAAACGTGTGCAAAGCGAGAGATTTAATCAGAAACTTGTTTTATGAGCAAAATTTAAATTAAACCCTAGCGTTTCCATTTTGTTTTCACGCTTTTTTCACTGCATCGCGCACCGCACTTCTGTGCACGCAAGTACATATAGGGTAGGTAAAAGGGCGCAGGCGGTGGATGCGACGAGGCCATGTCCCATTTATTCTGGCACTTGGTATACCCGAGTTCTTTTTTTTTCGGGGCGTGAAAATGAGCTTTGCTCTGTGACACTGCTGCTGCTGCTGTTTTGACGAGTTGGAAAATCTGGCGTGGAAAAAAGAAAACTTTTATCAAGCAATCAAGTTGTTCCATCTTTCTGCGTTCAGGTTTTTTTGTTCCTTTGGATTTGCAAGATCGCGATAACTTTCACAACGGGGTCCACTTTGGAACGAAGTTCGTTGGTTAGTGGCTAAATTAACCTTCAACGGAGAATACGAGATTTGTAGGGTAGTGCAGAGCACATACATGCCTATATACAAAAATTTGCTCAACATCACATTTAAGATAAGATATAATAAACAATAGTACGCCACAATACTCGGTTTGTGGCTTCCGTTCTCCAGCCTCGGTCACGCCCAATGCTCCACCTGGTCCGACAAATCGGGTCTTTACAATCCACGTCTTCTTGTGCCAACTGGATCAGCCAGCAGCAAACACCAGATTTGCAGGGCTGTTATCCGGCATTCTTGCAACCGTATCCTTCCGGCTTTGGCCACCTTCTGGATGCTGGGTTCGCCGTAGAGTGCAGCGAGTTCGTGGTTCATCCTTCGCCGCCACACACCGCCTGCACACCGCCGGAGATCGTCCTTAGCACGCTCCAAGTGCTTGCAGGTTCTCCTCGAGCATGGTCCATGTCTCGTGTCCGTAGAGGACCACCGGTCTTATTAGCGTTTTGTACATGGTGCACTTAGTGCGTGGGTGAATCTTTTTAGACCGCAGTTTCTTCTGGAGCTCGTAGTAGGCACGACTTCCAGTGACGATGCGCCTTTGTATTTTACGGCTAGCATCGTTGTCAGCTGTCAGTAAGGTTCCGAGGTAGACGAATTCCTCCAGCGCCTCGAAGGTATCCCCAGCATGTACTTTGTTTTTGAGGCATTCACCACCAGTCCGACCTTTGCTGCTTCGCGTTTCAGGCGGGTGTACAGCTCTGCCACCGTTCCAAATGTTTTTGCAATAATGTCCATGTTGTCCGCAAAGCACACAAATTGACCGGATTTTATGAAAATCGTTCCCCGGCGGTTGAGCCCGGCTCGTCGCATCACACCTTCCAGAGCGATGCCTTGGGTTGTCGACTACAACAACAGCAGACAGCGGATAGAAGAAGAGGCGGGGGTATTTAGGGAGGCGCTCCGCCGTGAGCGAAACTTAATCGGTTTAGACGGCGACGAGCTGGTAGCGGTGCTCTCACGTGCGTGTGATGCGACCATGCCTAGGCGAGTCCACCCCAGAAATGGGAGGCCACCAGCTTACTGGTGGACCGACGCGATTGCGGACCTGCGCCGCGCCTGCCTACGGGCTAGGCGGCGGATGCAGCGAGCACGATCAGAGGAAGAGCGAAACGAACGGCGGGTGGTGTTCGCCGCTGCAAAAGCCGCGCTTAAGACCGAGATAAGAGCAAGCAAAAAGGCCTGCTTTGAGAATCTCTGTCAGAGTGCCAATGCGAACCTGTGGGGTAACGCCTACAGGATCGTTATGGCCAAGACGAGAGGTGTGATGGCTCCCCAACTAACATTTATTGTAAATGTAAACGTCAACAAAGCGTCCTCAATACGGCTTGATGCTGAGTTACTGTGTTGTAGATATGGACGGAAGCTTCTATGCAAGCCCTATAACCCTTGAATCTGGCGAACTTAATCCACTTGTACATGCTGTGCGATCAGCTTCTATGCCACCTAGTCATAGCTTATTTCTCGGCTCCTATGTAACCACTAACGGAATAACCTCTTGAGAAGGCGCTTTTTCAGCCTTTTCACAGTTGTTAAATAATAGTTATACGGCACCCCCAAATTAATCGATTAAATATAATTAGGTTATGGATACTGTGACGCAATACTTGTGGAACTGGAATTAATGCTTTTAAAATAGAATGTTTGAAGTACTTGCCGCCACTTGGAATCGAGCTCCCGATCTCCGTATCCACTGGTTCCGATGATGTCCTTGCTGCCACACTGCTATATATAAATAGCATAGAAAATAGCCCGTTTTGTTTTACTCCAGACAAGGCTTCACAATTGTGCCACAAGAAAGCTTACCCAACTTCATCTTGTTGCAAAAGCTTGTGAAACGTCAAACGCAATGTTTACATTGAAGAAGCTGTGTGGTTGCGCCAACAGGTTTTCCGTCACCGCTTTTAGCTGAACGAGCGTTCTTTAAACGACTACTAAGCGCTGCTGTTTTGTGTATATGGCAACATTACAAAATGTACTGTATTAAAGCAGCTGTTTTGTTGGCTGGGACTCTTACTCGATTTGTACATCTTCCAGCAAATCATCCGGAGTTGGATTAAAGTGCAATAAAAGATACAGAAATAATTTCACAGCACAGAGATAGATACCTGTAAAGTATTTGTGTAGTAGCTATATATCGCGCTCGAAGTTTGTTTTGACAATAATGTTTACATCCGACAAGCCGTGTTGGTATACCAACAGTTTCTTTTTTACAGCTTCTAGCTGTAATGATATCGCATAACGTCCTTCAAAGCGCTTCTGGTTTGTGGATTTGTCAGTATTACGAATTGTACTATATAGTAGCAGCTGTTTTGTTAGTGGGGACTCCTAGGGGCCATCCATTAAGTACGTCACGGGCCTAGGGGGGAGGGGGGGTTTGTGAAACTGTGACAAGCAATGTATTAAGTATAGGAAAAACCCGTACGAAGGGGGGAGGGGGGTCGAAAATTCTCGATTTTAGCGTGACGTACTTAATGGATGCTCCCACTATTCGATTTGTTCAAGTTTTCACATCTTCCGGGAAATCTCCCGGAGTTGGAACAGAGTGCAGTAAAGGCAGCCCCAGTGACAAGTGATTGATTTTTGAAAACCGAGTTTGGTAGCTGTATGGTGATTGTTTTGCAGTCGTGTATTAGCTTATGGTTTAGATTTGACTAGCTTCCCTTTTACTCAGCTTTGACTGCTTCTATTCGATGATTACACAACAGAAAGCAAATGACTGAAGCTTATACCGCTGAAAATGTTAGTTGGATCCTACAGAGCAATCTCCAGAGATGTTGGAGGGGATCATCGGAGGGCTTTTTCCGCGTCATGATCCTAGTCCTTGGCCTTATTTCGTAGGACAGCCGACGACTGGGGCTGGCGATGAGGAGAGGGTCACCGATGTGGAACTTGCGGGGATAGCTAAGTCCCTTAGCGTAGGTAAGGCCCCAGGACCGGACGGAGTTCCGAACCTGGCCTTAAAAGTAGCTATTGCAGAGGCTCCCGAGATGTTCAGGTCTGCTATGCAGAAATGCCTGGACGAGGGAGTTTTCCCAGAAGCTTGGAAGAGGCAGAGCCTGGTACTATTGCCAAAGGCGGGGAAACCACCCGGAGACCCATCGGAATATAGACCAATATGCTTGATTGACACGGCGGGGAAGGTGCTCGAAAAGATCATCCTCAATAGAATGTTGAGGTTCACCGAGGGCGAAAATGGTCTTTCGAGTAACCAGTACGGCTTCCGGAAGGGGAGGTCCGCCGTAGACGCTATCTTGTCGGTTACAAAAATCGCCGAGAAAGCACTCGAGCCTAAGAGGAGGGGAATTCGCTTTTGCGCGGTAGTGACTCTGGATGTAAGGAATGCGTTTAATAGCGCCAGCTGGTCTGCTATTGCCGATGCGCTCTTGCGTCTGGGGATACCGGAGTACCTGTACAAGATTCTCGGAAGTTACTTTCAGAATCGTGTACTAGTCTACGACCCGGAAGGGGGTCGGAAGTGCTTTCACATAACCTCAGGAGTCCCGCAAGGTTCCATCCTGGGTCCGGTGTTATGGAATGTCATGTACGACGAGGTGTTGAGGTTAGAGTACCCAGTGGGAGTGGTGATTGTCGGATTTGCCGACGACATTACACTCAAAGTCTACGATGAAACGATCGGGGAGGTAAAGTTGACTACCAACCACTCGATCAAGGTTGTGGAGGCGTGGATGCGGTCCAGGAAACTGGAGCTGGCTCACCACAAGACAGAGGTGACGGTTGTTAATAATTTGAAGTCGGAGCAGCAGACGGAGATCAGTGTAGGAGAGTGGCTACGCAAAGCGCTCCGTCAAACACTTGGGCGTGATGATCGAAGATAAGCTTACCTTCGGTAGCCACGTCGATTATGCCTTAAAAGAGCCTCCACAGCTATTGCGGCACTGTCCCGGATGATGTCCAATAGCTCTGCGGTGTACGCCAGTAAGCGCAAGCTTCTGGCTAGTGTTGCTACGTCCATACTTAGGTATGGCGGCCCGGCGTGGGGCACCGCGCTAAGTACTAAATGCTACCGACGGAAGCTGGAAAGTACTTACAGGCTTATGTGCCTGAGGGTTGCAAGCGCGTACCGTACCGTGTCACACGACGCTCTCTGCGTCATTACTGGTATGGTGCCTATCAGCATTCTTATCAGTGAGGACATGGAGTGCTTCGAAATGCGCGGCACAAAAGGCATACGCAGGACTGCCACCAGGATGGCCTCTATGGTCAAATGGCAGCGCGCGTGGGACAGTTCCACCAAAGGAAGGTGGACCCATAGGTTGATACCGAGGGTAGATAGTTGGATTAATAGGCGCCATGGGGAAGTTACATTCCACCTGACACAGGTCCTTACAGGTCATGGTTGCTTCCGACAGTATCTACACCGTTTCGGGCATGCGGATTCTCCCGAATGCTGTCAGCAACCTTCTGGTGCAGCTGATAGGGCCTGAAGGGTAGTGATACCCTTGCCTTCAGTAGGGCAGATCGGGTTGCACGTGGGCATCAATTCTTGATGTCTGCAAAGCAGTTGGGCGCGGGCGGGGTAAACCCCACACTACCCTAACCTTCCTGTTAGGGTGTTTGTTGAGCAGATTTTTCCCCCTATGGTTTAGAAGGAAAATGAAAAGAGCGATGTTGAAGAGTAGGCATGAGAGTCCATCACCTTGTCGCAGTCCCCGGCGAAGTTCGAATGAACTAGATAGTTCACCCGAAACCCTTACGCAGTTTTGCACACCGTTCATCGTTGCTTTTCAGTCTTCTTCCTCCAAGAATTACTCTGGGATTTTTTCAAGAAATTCCTCCAAGAGTTTTTCCAGAAATTATTCAAGGAATTTACTAAGGTATTTTTCCAGGAATTCCTCTAGATTTTCTCTCAGGAATTCCTCCATGAATTTCTCCAAGAATCCCTCTAGGATTTTTTCTAGAAATTCCTCCAAGAGTTTCTCCAGAAATTCTACAAGAAATTAACTAAGGTATTCTTCCAGGAACTCCTCTAGACATTCTCTCAGGAATTCCTCCAAAGTTTCTTCCAAGAATTCTTTTGAGATTACTTCATAATTTCCACTGAGATTCCACAAGGAACTTCTCTGAGATTCCATCAGAAACTTCTCTGAGATTCCATCCCTATAGGAATCGCTAATGGTATCCCTGGAAGCATTCATGGAATAATTCCTGGAAAAATTCGAGGAGAAATTTCAGAGGAATTCCTGGTGACATTTTTCAGGGATTCCTTGGAGGAATTCCTGGAGGATTTTTTGGAGGATCTCCTGGAAAATAAATATGAATTGCTGGAGAAATTCCTGGAGGAAGAATCCCTGGAGAAAATCCTGGTGGAATCCCTGCAAGAATCTCTTCAAGAATCCCTGGGGGAATCTCCTGAAAGAGTTCCTGGAGGAATTCTTGGAGGTGGAAGAATTCCTAGAGGAATCCCTAGATAAAGTTCTGAAGGAATCTATGAATGAATTGCTGGAGGAATGCTTCCACCAAGAAACGAGTTTCCTAGAGCAATTCTCAGAGGAATCCCTGGACGAATTCCTGGAGGAATCCCTGAATAAAGTTCTGGAGGAACTTTAGCCACACTGCCCACATCTAACTGAACACGCTGCTTTCTCAGGTATGGCTGATGCGATAAAGTACTTCATACCCAGCTGCTGGATGCCACAACAGACGCCTTGAGTCAAACCTCTTAATTCTAAGCTGGCTGTCTTTGTTAGAGATTGTCGTGTGGAAGCAAGAGGTAGAAACTTGTGAGGATCGGAGCTATGTTGGACCAATGAGGTACAGATACAGGTGACGCAGATAAACATTGCGAACCACTAGTTGTCTCTTTTGTTCTACCGCTGATCAAATGCAACTCAATTAGTGACGTCACTAATTGAGTTGCATAAGATCAGCGGTAGAACGAAAGAGACAACTAGTGGTTCGCAATAGTCCTGTTCAACGACGTAGGTTAAACTTGCTCGAACTTGCTCCATCCCGCTCTTTCCCGTTTGTTGACAAATGGGTAAGAGTAGGATGGAGCAACTTCGAGCAAGTTCAACCTACGTCGTTGAACAGGACTAATGTTTATCTGCGCCACCTGTATCTGTACCTCATTGATGTTGGACGCTTCTTCTAGATTGTCGACTCTCTGCTACAGTAGACGTTCGATAAGTGCAACATGTTTACGTTTCAGTTACCGAATGAAATTCGCTAACTGCAACGACTGACAGACGTCAAACAGTTGTCAAATGCTGTTGGACGCAGCCAGAATGCACTCAAAAACATCGCAATGCAGCTGTAGTGCATCCGAATAACATCGCAACTCTGTTGACGTTTTGTTTTTGACAGATAGCGGTGCGATAACTGCAAAATTGTTGCACTTAGCGGACTTGCAGTTTAAAAGCTTTGCAGTTAAACCGTTTGCACCGAGCGAACGTCTACTGTATATGAACAGTCAAATTTTCTATATTTCTATATTGCCTTCATCTATCTATCTATTTTATGTACACTATACCCTTAACTCTCCATGCAGTCCTCACTCCCTTATTTCAAAAACCGGAATTCAATCAGGACATCCCGTGTTGGCCCGGTCCTCGTGGAGCTTCTCCTAAGTTTGTGGTGCAAAACAAACTTTCTTTCCACCAGTTTTATTTTTTCCCTGAGTCCATGATAAAAACAACCGTTTGGATGAATCCGCGGCCAGTGGCACCGGGCCAGAGAAGGGCCCAATTGGCAGCAGCAGGGGTTAAAAGTTTCGAAATTGTTGTGCACTTTTACCATTTCTCGTGCGGAAGGTTAGCTGCTGCCCGGTTGACTGACTGTTTATCGAAGCTTCCCAGTTTGAAAGTTTTTCGAGCGGTTTCCTCTGTTCGTTTTCCCCTCGCGATGGATCTTCTTTGTTTCTGCGCGTAGAGTTTTCAGCTCCGATTTCGAAATGCCCCAGTAGTAGATTCAGACCCACTTCGGTAACCCTAGTTGCCCGGTTGACCCGCCGGGCGCACCGACCTGGCACCGAGATTGGCACGTTCTATTGGTTGGAACTCTTTGTATATTGAGCGTAATATCGTGGCAGAAAATCAACTTTCAAAACTTGTTTCTTTAATACTCTCGGGAGGATTTCCCCGGATGTTGGGTTAGTCGGGATTTTTTTTTCTGTATGCTTTACAATCGCCGCTGAAGAAAAACTCGGAAAGGGCTTGAGCGCATAAATTCGCCGTAGTTCGGCCCAAAACTTGTCGTGTATTTGCTGCTGCTTTGTGTGCATTGTGTACCGTGTAGTTGGGAGGAATTGACCAGTCACTGCGTACGCGATACCGGACGTGGTGAGAAGGTTGAAAGGTGGAAGCAGTATTACGACAACTACCTGATTGATGTAGCAGTTTCGGCTTCGTTGATGGCCGCTCGACGTTGGAGCACATTTTCACCGTATAAAGAAAGCACTTAAAAAATTATGTGATAGATTGGTGCCATCGCAACACTTGGTTTATCGATTCTCATCCATTAGGCTCGTAATCCCTTCGCCATTGTAATTTTACTGTAGTAGACCAAATCGATCAACTTCACGTCACCGTACGGTACTCCTTTAGGATGCAGCGCCAAAACTGCCAAGTAGTAAAGTTTTTACTTGTTTTCTAGACTTTATTTTTGCTTTGCTTGGCTGTTGTTCTGAGAAAATAAGCCCCGAAGAACAACACAGCTGCAAGTCCGTTCTGTTTCTGTTCTCTGCAAACAACCAACCAACCAACAACGATGGACAGATGCTGGATGGTCTACGATGGCCCCTTGGTAAATGGGTTAGTGTGGTGGCGGTGCGGTGGTTGGTAGCAAGCGTGCGCGCGCGAAGAAATGGTCCGGACGCAAATTCGATTTGGCAGTCGATGTTCACGGGGCGCCACCGGCATCTGCATTGCGAAATTTGTTCTCGTAACAATAAATTGGCAATTGCTACATCGGAAGTTCTTTTGGTTGTTGATTCGGAGAAGTTGCTTATCGTTCACTCTGTATGTACGTTAGGTTGTCCCAAAATTGCACATGGTCGAAAAGCTTGGGGGCTCACCCTGCAAATGATAGCAAACTTTTGTATGACGGCAAATTTCAGAAATGACGTTTAGAGGTCGCCCCGGCGAGATTTTTGAAAAATGGTCTTTTTTCGTAATCAATTTCATACAAATATTTTTTACCGTACAAAACTTGGCAATACCCACTACTTTTATATTTTTTACAGCTTGATATGGATCCAAACTACCTGGGAAAAATAATTAACGACATGTTTAACAAGTTACTTTTTGATACTGAATTTTTTTATTTACTAAAATTTGTCATTTTTTGATATACTGTGCATTTTACCCATCATAAAAAGTATCTGAATCTAATGCTAATTTAAAACAATTTCCATAAAAGGAATAAGATAGGAAATTTTATGAGGAAAAACTTTGCCGAAGACAGCATTGCGTTTTATCTATTGGTTTTAGAGTTATTCACGATTTGCTATTTGGTGAAATTTTGATTTTTGGGTATTTAAAAAAAAAATCACAAAAGAACTGCCCAAAAACACATACTAAGTAAAAAATCACGTATACTTAACAAGTTTTTGCCTTCATTGTGTTTAGGAATTATGGTGGCATCATTTATTGAATTTTTGTTTCCATTGACAAATCCATTTTCTTTTATATAGAAAGGTACCTACTAGCGAGAAACTTTGTTTTGAGTTGCCTCAGTAGGCCATGGCATTTTTAACGGTTATGTACTGACAATAGTTTATACGAGCATAATACACAATCAAACGCACGGCACATTTTCTATATCATTTAGCAGGTGATACATTCCGCAAAATATGCCGTTTTGGTTTTCAATGATGTTGTTCAACTCGTTCAAAGACATGAATAAAACGTTCTAGTAGTCCCTATCATTTTGATCAACATATAAGACGATAAAAATGACGTCACTTATTTACGTCCAAAACTGTTATTTACCAATAATATCATACCTTGTTTTATTGTATGCCATGTATGTGTTATGGTAATCAAATTCTTCTAACCTTGGATAACATTACGTTAACTCACTGGTTCATCTTATCCCACCCGTTTCAATTTGATGCGGTGTATCTTATTTTCGGTGTTGACAGGATAGTTCAAGTCAGGAAATGTAAAAAAAGACATGCTCTGCTTTTTAGAATGTCTTGAATTGGAATTTAGTATCTAAAAATTGGTATTCTTACGTAAGATGTTCGTAATCGCGATTTGAATTTGGTATGGATCAACCTATTCGCCTTTATTAATTTTGCCACTGTTTCCTGGGCTGTTTCACTGGTCCAGGGCTCATACGTCTTCGTGTAGAAAAATAATTGAGAATATCGACAGGAAAGTAAGATAAACGCGAAAATATGGCTCAACATTTTGTGGAGAATATCTTTTAAAAAATCAATAGGCAGTACGAAGCTTGTCGTTTTTAAGAAATCTTTGCTAGTTAATTTCTATATGAAGGGATTGGATAACAAAAAAAAAAAAAACAATTAATGATGTCACCATAATTCCATAACACAATCAAGACAAAAACTTGTTGAGCATGCTTGATTTTTTTACTTTGTATGTGTTTTTGGGAAGTTCATATGTGACGTTTTTAGAAAAATACCCAAAAAATCAAATTTCTTCAAATAGTAAATTGTGAATAATTCTAAACCGGATAGAAAAAACGCCATGCTGTCTTCGGCAATGTTTTTCCTCATAAAATTTCCTATCTTTTTATGGAAATTGTTTTAAATTAGCATTAGATTCAGATACTTTTTATGATGGGTAAAATGCACAGTGTATCAAAAAATGTCAAATTTTAGTAAATTCAAAAATTCAGTATCAAAAAGTTACCTGCAAAACATGTCGTTTATTATTTTTCCCAGACAGTTTGGATCCATATCAATCTGTAAAAAATATAAAAATAGTGGGTATTACCAATTTTTGTACGGTAAAAAATATTTGTATGAAATTGATTACGAAAAAAGGCCATTTTTCAAAAATCTCGCCGGGGCGACCTCTAAACGTCATTTCTGAAAGTTGCCGTCATACAAAAGTTTGTTTCTAACACCCTTAGCTATCATTTGCAGAGTGAGCCCCCAAGCTTTTCGACCATGTGCAAATTTTGGGACAACCTAATGTACGTACACTGGCAATGTTTTTGAGTTATTGTTATCGGCAGAAAGAGTTACCGCTTCTTTTATCGGAAATATTTTAAAGTGACATCAATGAAGATGTAGGTACAACAAATCTATACGTTGACAGCACTTTTTACAATAGTTGCACACAATTTCTAAATTGTATGTACAACAGTATCAACCACCTACCATATTTGAAGTATACAACCCAAAAACAACTGAAATAGGCCATTTTTCCAAATATCTCGAAAGCCTATAGAGATATCTAAGTTTCGAGGTCAAATTAATTTGGCACTTCATATAACCCTAAAAGAAATCACAGATTTAGTTTAGAAATAGTTATTTATGCAATAAGTTGCAAAATAATGATTTTTTCAGCACAAATCGTACATTTATCCAACAAGGCTTGTCAGATGGAAATCCAGGAGGATTCCCTGAAAGAAAAATTTCCACAAAGACTGCTAAGCCAACTCCCAAAGTTCTGAAAGAAAAGGTTCTTGTAGTAACTCCATGAGAGATGCTTCAAGTAAATTTTGGAGATATGCCTGGTTATAGTCCTTACGAAATTCTTGAAAGAACTCCTAGAAGAATCCCTGAAGGAACTCCTGCAGGAATTTTGGAAGGAACTTCTGGAGAAATCTCTGATGCAGCTCCTGGAGGTGTCCCTGAATTCTGCTTGAAAAATCTCTGAAAAAAGTACAGTAGTGGTCCCTGGATGAACTTCTGGAAGAATCTCTAATGGAACTTCTGGAGGAATCCTTGAGACAACTCTTTGAGGAATCTTAGAAGAAAATCCATGACGAATCCCTGAAGGAACTTCTGTAGTAATCCCTCAGGCGGAATCCTTCTTGGAGATATCCTTGAATACTTATGTAAGAGTTTCTACAGAAAATCCTGGAGATCTTCCCAGAAGAATCTTTGAAGAAACATCTGCATCTGAAGGTATCTCTGCAGGAACTCCTGAACTATTCAATGGAGGAACTCCTGTAGGAATTTGTAAAGGAATCCATGGAGAAACTGGTAGACTAATCTCTAAAGGACCTCCTGCAGATATTCCTGAAGATCCTTCTGGAGAAATTCCTGATGGATTTCCTGGAGGCATTCCTGAATCCTCCAGAAAGAATCTCTGAAAAAACTCCTGAGCGAACTCCTGTTGGAATGGCTGAGGGAACCTCTGAAGACGTACCTGAATCCTACTGGAACTACTGGGGAGATCCATGAAGAAACTCCTAGAGAGTTCCCCAAAGGAACTCCTAGAGATATCTCTGAAGGAACTCCTAGAGAGATCCCTGAAGGAACTCCTGAAGCAATCCTGAAATCCTGGACCCATCCCTGAAGGAACTTTTGCAGTAATTTCTGAAACAAAAAACTTCAGGGGAATCCCTGAATTCTCCAGGAGGTATCCTTATGTATGAGTCTCTAAAGAAAATCTTGGAGATCATCCAAAAGAATCTTTGAAGAAACATCTGCAAGAATCTCTGGAATTCCTGAAGGCATCTCTGAAGGAACTCATTGGAGGTATCCCTGAATCCTTCTGTAAGAAACTACTGTAGGAACACCTGAGCGAACTCCTGAGGGAACTGAAGACATCACTGAATTCTACTGGAGCTCCTGGAGAGATCCCTGAAGGAACTTCTGAAGTTATCTCTGAATATACTACAGGAATACTCGATAAGCTCCTGGAATAATCCCGGTAGGAACTTCTGCAGGAATACCTTATGAAAAAAAAAAAATCAAACACAAACACAAACTTGCCAGCTGTCTTTCGAGTTTTCAATATAGCGGATGGAAGAATCTGATATATTGGGTTTGGATTACTTTCACTTTACCTCAAGGTACAAAATTCTTCAAAAAAAAAACAACCACAAATTTAATGAAGAATCGTTAAAATGTCATCAATAAAAACTTATGTCATGGAAAAGCCTTTTATTTTCATGTTTCCCCATTCTCTATGAAGCAGCACTTTCCACTGGAATAAGTAATGCGTGTCGCAGAGCATTTTTCTGCTACTCACGATCAAGCCCCCTAAATAAGCATCGCTTTTCCATTTTCGTGCCGTGCTGATGCAATAATGTTTTTGTTACTTCCGGTTGAGCTATTCGAATGTTCGCGAAAAAAAAAAATACACCATCCGGGTAACTCTGAAGACATGTTTAGTTCATATTCCACTGAATCTAGTTAGGTGGTGGCCAAGAACTCACCGCCGCCCCCACCCCAAACATCATTCTTCTGATTTAGAGCATGGCAGGGTGACCTCATGACTCGGGGCAAGGGAAATGTTAACGGCTTATATTTTTCACATTTTTCCTCGAACGATGTGGGAAAACGAAAAGTCATCCGCCCGTGACGGCATTTCGGATGTTTCGTGTCACGATGACGATGGGCGACGTCGGTCGTCGACGGGAAACTTCGTTGTAGGCTGTGTCACGAAACATGAACAACTAACTACATGGACGTGTATGACGCTGCTGGCGAGTGACACGCTTCGTAGCTACGGTCTCGATCAACAACATTAAACAGCTGAAAGTATATCGTACTTCTCCGAGCAACATAACCGAATCCAATAGTAACAAAAATAGCCTAATCACTTGGCAGAATGTTTTGCCGCCCCACATCCGACCACTTTCTGCCATAAGGGTGGAGAAGCATCACACACATGACATGGAACCAAAACCATGTTTACAAAATGTCTTCCGATCCTACTGAAATTCCCAAAATAAACGGAAGCATGCAGTTAATCGTCTCCTGGATATGAATAGGAACTGAGGGAGTCTTTTCGGAATAAAAATATCTTACCAATGCATGTGTGAAAACTTGTATATATTCTATTCGAACTTCCTATCGATTGATAGAATTAGTACATTTCCTGTTAAGAGATCAAAAAAATATACTTTATTTCACTTAACCCTAACTTAAAGCTAAGATTAACACTTGAGAACTAGAACTGCAAAATAGAACTCAACTGATCACTGTCATGCTGGTCCTACCTATTTATCCAACTGGATCGAATTCATTTGCCAGTTAGTTTCCTGGTACGGCATCTGGCGATTAACCTTCACGTACCCGACTCCCGCCAACTCATTTTCAAAATGCTGGCATTTCGTCAATTTTCATCCGATTTTTTTGAAGTCGCCCTTACTCGACCATAAATTGGTGCTAGTTTATTATACTCAAGTGGCCATGCAATATCCAGAACCATTCCAGAGATATTCCGGGTTGTACTGGGGTCAGGGGATTGTCAGAATGGCTAAAAGTGATTGTTTCGTGTGTCATTGTGTTTGAACCATTGATTTTCAGCGAAATTTTTGTTGCGAACAGTGCAACACAACTGCCATAACCAGATTTGAATAAGTTGACCCATCCAGATCACCGTGACAGGTTCCGCCGGGCCTCATTGGGGACATGCCGTGCGACATATCAATCTTTATGATTTCGAATGACTAAGTCAGAAACGATAGACTGAAGTCTGTATCAACTGGCCACCCCGGACCATCTAACACAGGTTCCACGAGAGTGTAATCGGGGACATTTGTGGTTTGCAACCAAAACATGCCGTGCGACATATCAATCTTCATGATTTCGAGAGAATGGGGTAGAAAACTCCGGAACACCTGGAACAGGTTCCGCGAAGGCCTCTCAAACACAATGACACTCGAAATAATCATTTGGCAGAACAGACCCTCCCCCCCACCTTCGGATTCCAGTACAATCCGGAATATCTCCGGAATGGTTCCGGATATTACATGGCTACTTGAGTGTAATAAACTAGCACCAATTTATGATCAATTGAGGGCGACTTAAAAAAATCGGTCGAAAATTGATGAAATGCCAGCATTTTCAAAATTTGTTGTTGGGGGTCGGGTACGTGAAGATTAATCGCCAGATGCCGTACCAGGAAACTAACTGGCAAATGAATTCCATCCAGTTGGATAAATAGGGCCAGCATGACAATGATCAGTTCAGTTCGTGAAGGCTACTGTATCGAAAGAGGTCCGAATCCCGATCACTAGTGATTTAAGTTACGGTTTTCCGGATGAAAACGGGCGGGAAGCTAGAATATCGAATGACGGTTGAAAGATTGAAAAATCTACATGACGAAAAAAATACCAAAAACTCGATTCTTTGATAAAGATCCGATACGGATCGAAACGTCAGAGTAAGAGAACATAAGGTGTTTTTGATCTCACAATCGGACTGAAAAGCCAAGTAATTCTCCAAAGAATACACCAAGAACAGTCGAAGTCCATTCATATTTCAAGTTAATTTATAGTCTTCATTTGGTAAATCGAATGGACATATGCATAATCAAAAATTTAAAAACTTTGTTCCTTTTCAATAAATGAAATGAAATGTTAGGATATGGACCACAAAAATTCATCAGGAACTCAACGCCTCCCACAGACCACGAACCTCTGTTTGTAATGCGTAGGAATATGAAAGACAGTGGGTTGACGGATTAACATTAGATGGTTGAAATGTGGAAGCAATACTTCGATAAACACCATCATAGTGTGGGAGAAGTATACGTACTGGAAATTTACTAAGACAGTAATGGAAGAAATTTAACATTACTGCTACAGCACGGTGTATGATAGTGATGAACCAACTCCATAGCTGAGTTATTTAAAAAAAAAAACCTCTAAGAAACATTACAACTGGGATAACGGTTGAATTTTAGACCCCTAGAGGTCATTCGTTTATATTTAAGTAAAAATCGAACGGTATCAGAATGTGTTACACATTATGATGATGTTAGTACGATCGTAAATGACTCCACTATCCGTCAAAAATATTCACAAGGTCATTTCTGGCTAAAAGTTTGATTAAAAAAGCTTATTCCTGAAGCATCAGTTTTCACTGTTTTGGACACCCCAATGCATTTTGGACCTTCTTACGCAGTGGTGCTCAGGTTGAAGCATACCGCGGGCCAAATTGAGATTTTTCTCCTATGCCACGGACCGTAAAATAAGAATCAATATTTAAAAAAGGACCAAGACAGTTAAGGAATTAAGCAAAATCATAGATTTTTGAACATGTTTAACATACATTACTTGAACTAAAATACTTAAATTTCGTAAATCTTAGTTTGATCAAAAAGGACGCATTGAATTTCAAGAATTCAATCCATATGTAAGATTTCTTGAAATTCAATGAAATTCATTTGTAGAAGCAAATAGTTCGCTATTTTGCGTCGTTATCTAACAAACAATTTAAAAAATTAGCCCCAAACTACAAGGGAAGCTAATATTTAAAACTCATCGGTGCAACATAGATAAAAATATTTGTATAAACTTGTAGTTTATCACTAATTTTAAGAATGTTTGATTTCTACGTCGTTTATCATAATGTTTTCAATCTAATTCCAGTTAGGCCAAATGTATTGAACATTATAAAAAAGGGGTAAAAAACAAACTAAGTTATCTACAGTAAAGATTTATAGTTACCTTATTTTTTAAATCATTGAAAATTATTACAGAGTTTTCATATTGTAACTAAAAGTTGATGTTATATCAAATGATATAGACAAATATGTTTATAAGACATAGCATTCAATATTATGTCTTCATCATCGACTTCTTTCCGAAGCACTCTGCGGGCCGCATTCACCAGCTTCGAGGGCCGCATGCGGCCCGCGGGCTGCAGTTTGAGCACCACTGCTCTTACGTATATATTTTGGATACCCGGTGTTCAAAACCGTTTAAAACTGTTTTTGAAACATCTGCCACTTGAAGAACTTTGCGAATTTAATGCGCTAAAATGATAAACGTTTTTGTTTACATCTGCAAATTGTCTCAGCACCACATCCTCTTTTCGTAAACATGTTGCGGCACTCGCACGTATGGCGTGATTAGCATTAGCATTAGCATTAGCATTAGCATTAAGCGAGTCGCACAAATTCGTAGGTGGTACAGTCCTAGACCGCTGTTATGAGGGTTGCCTCCTTCCCGTCCGAACCAAAGCACAAAGATTTGGGACTAATCTCTGACTCTTAGACAAGACTGACGCAATCCTCCAATGGTCGAGCACTGTCCTGGCCACGTCCTTGCGACTGCTGAGGAATGGGAAAGGATGCTTAGTTTTGGACACCTATGAAAAATGTAGACAACTCTACGATCTCTCAGGCCTAGGTGTCACGGGAATTTGGGTGTTGTTAGTGGAAGGGTAAACTCCAAAGGATACGCTTGGTTAACGCAGGCACACCATTGTTAGACTGCTTCGAATCAGTTGTCTGCCTAATTCATCCTGTTTTCCTCGTCATCTTGTTGGCATTTGGTTGAATTACTAGATTCTTCGGTTGATAATCTGAAATATAAAATAATATTAACATCGTACGTCAAATAAGTTACATATTAGTGATACGCTCGCCACAGTTACATATTTTTAAAATATTAATTATATCGTACGATACATTTACCTGAATCCTGCTGAAATAAAATGTTAATTAGCAGTACATTGAAGCACAAATACTACAAAACACAAGGAAAAGAGCATCAAACTTTGATCTTAGAATATTTAAAAATACGGTAAATATCAAGATCAAAATTTGATTTGGTAGATCTTACACCGCAACGCACCATTCTAAGGTGATCTACCCACGTTACGGGATGGCACTCGCACGTATGGCGTGATAGACAAAAAATCATTTCAAAGCAAATAATTATATTCTAAGTGAAGAAATGGTTGCTGCCCGTGCAGAGCAATCTAATTTGGCGAATGATTCTAAAAATATTCGTCATCTCTTCATTAAATCTGTGGAATTCTTGGTAATACGACCCAGGGTGTCCAAAATATATGGGATTCCAAATTATATTGGTTACCCAAAACATTATGAATATTTTCAACACTTCTGATCAGAATTCTTCTTCATGCAGTTTCGGAAAAAGCTGATTGTTGGAATGCAGCAGAAACTCTGGAGTTTCGCCAGCAGATTTTCTCTGTTTCAGTGTAGTTCGTGAATATACCCGATCAGAAAAAAAGAATTTTCTCCATTCCAATAGATCAACTTATAAACAATTGAGCTAAAATACAAACTTAATCTGAACCTAAGTCTAAACTTAAACCTTACCATTAACAATAAATGTTTTTTTTTTGTTCAGAGAGACTTTACCGTTCTCGGCATTTGTTTCTTAAAAGGAATTAGAATTCATCAAAAATATACAGAATTTTTACAAGTAGTTCAGTATAAAATATTTTCAGGAATCCATGCATCTTCCTATATTTAGATTCTTCTCCTGAGTAAGTTATTGAATTAAAGTATTTAGCTTGATAAGTTATGCGCACGAAAATGGCTTCGCTGGGAAACTTACAAGATTGGTAAAACCTACGATGGACGGTGTGCATAACTGCGTGAAGATTTCGAGCTAACACTCTAGTTCATCCAAGTCTTTTAAACATTCGGTTCCAGCTTGCATATTTGCTGGCTCCATTGCAAACTATTTTTCCAACCTTAAGCCTTCAGTACACGCTTTGCCAAGTGTGCAAACTTTTCCGCACGCATCAACCAACATCAAAGCAAATTCTTGACATTTCCGATGTTTTGTCAATGTTGCGATCGCTGTTGGCCTGCTGGGTTATCCGTGCGGAAAAAATTGCACTCTTGGCAAAGCGTGTACCAAAGGCTTTAGAATTACAAAATTACAGTATAGAGAAAATGAGTGAGCAGAACATTACAAGTGGCAAGTGAGGTACTCAGGCGGTTTTCCACTCATTTCTCCCAAGAGTTTCAATACTTTGTAGCGGTTTGATCACTATGGCATTTGACACATAGATGGAGCTAATGTAATTGTTCGGATTTACATGAAGGCCGGAACAAATCTCATTTTCTTATTTTGTCACAGTGCTCGTTGACTCGTCAAGGGCGGGATGATAAATAATAAACATATTTGATAAAAAAAATACCTGAACAATGAAGCAAACTTTTCTTGCATTCACCGAGTATAAACAAAGGCGCCGCTGTTTATGGACTTCAGCATTGGTGGAAGTCCTCTATAAATTTCATTAGAATTGTTTTTTTGTAGGAAGTTTTTCTAAATGTTTTGTTAGAATTTTTCGTGATATTGCTTCAGGATTTTTTTTTCTGTAAATCCATCCAGGATTCTTTCCAGGAATTCATCTGGGATTCTTCCAGGCTTTTCTTCGATTTGTTTCAAATTTGTGCTACTAACATAACATTGAGCTTCGAAAATTCCTCTAAGCTTTAGAAATTGTTGCTTTAGGGATTTTTGTCCACTAACACCTTTCAGTCATTTTGCAAGAGGATCTTTCAAGAATTCCTCAGGAAGAATCTTCAGGAATTCTTCCAGGGGTTGCTTCACAATTTCCTCCATCGCCCTGTCGTGTCCGAAAGGACACCATGGCAATTCCAATCCAATTCAATCGGTCGGATCTTATCACCCGGGATGCACCCGACGAGTAATCCAACTTACTCGTGCAAAATACTTTCAAGACTGACGTTTCATTTCATCATGATCGTTTGCTTTGTTTTTCAGATGGCGCATCACCGCTGCTAAAGCTATATGCCCTGTTTCTCGCTTTCTCTGTATCCCTCTCAATCCCTACATTCTCCACCTGTCCTACTCTGTCATTGTTTGTAAAATTCAAATTATTATTCAATTTAAACTTCTCTTTTATTTTAACTTCTATCTAAATATTCACCCGATTTGCATTACCTTAACTGTAGCATAGTTAACAATTCAGGCCAAACATTTCAATAGGTCCTATCTGCATTTGAGAGGCTCTCTTTGTTCATTTTCTCTTTCAATTATTGCAATGCGATGGTACACTTTTCAACTACTTTTGCAGTACAAATCAAAAGACGATTGTTTTGATCATCGTTCAATGCAAGGAGACAATAATAATACAAATAAACAGCTGAGATATTAACGAAAGAGAGGGAAAACAAAGAGAGGCTCTCTTCTGCAGATAGGACCTTTAGACTTGTTTGGCCTGAATTGTATTCGTTAAAAAACATAATAATCGATCATTACTATCATAATCCTTTTCACTTGCAACCAAGAAGCATCACCTATATTTCATCTTAATATTTTTTTTTCGGCCTTTACCACATTGACATGCATTATGCAAATTTTCTATTTGTGATTTGAATTCAATCTTAAACCCTTCATTAACAACCTTCATCATCATGCTTCATCATTATCCTTCATCATCATCCATTATCATCCTCCTCCATCATCATCCTTCATCATCATCCTTCATCATCAACCTTTATCCTTATCCTTCATCATTATCCTTCATCATTTTCCTTCATCATTATCCTTAATCTTCATCCTTCATCATCATCCTTCATCGTCAACCTTCATCGTCATCCTTCATCACCAACCTTCAACATCACACTTCATAATCTTTCAATGCACTCTTTCATCAGCATTATTCTTCATTATCATGCTTCAACATAATCCTTCATCATTATTTTTCATCATCGTCCCTCGTAATCATCCTTCATCATTATCCATCACCACAACTCTTCATCGTCATCCTTCATCATCAACCTTTATCATCCTCCGTCATTATTATGCTCCATCTACCATCCTCATCCTTCATCATCATCCATCATTAACAACCATCATCATCACGCTTCATCATTATCCTCCATCATCCTTCATCGTCATCCTTCATCATCAACCTTTCTTATCATCCTCATTCTTTATCATCATCATCCTTGATCATTATCCTTCATCATCATCATCATCATCATCATCGTCATCATCATCATCATCATCATCATCATCATCATCCTTCATCATCATCGTCATCATCATCATCACCATCATCCTTCATCATCATCATCATCATCATCATCCTCCATCATCATCATCACCATCATCATCATCATTATCATCATCATCATCATCATCCTTCATCATCATCCTTCATCATCATCATCATCATCATCATCATCATCCTTCATCATCATCATCATCATCATCATCATCATCATCATCATCATCATCCTTCATCATCATCATCATAATCCTTCATCATCATCATCATCATCACCATCATCTTTCATCATCATCATCATCCTTCATCATCATCATCATCATCATGATCACCATCATCCTTCATCATCATCATCATCATCATCATCATCCTTCATCATTATCATCCTCATCATCATCATCATCCTTCTTCATCATCATCATCATCATCATCATAATCATCATCATCATCATCATCGTCATCATCCTTCATCATCATCATCATCATCATCATCATCCTTCATCATCATCATCATCATCCTTCATCATCATCATCATTATCATCATCATCGTCATCATCATCGTTCATCATCATCATCACCATCATCATCATCATTATCATCATCATCATCATCATCATCCTTCATCATCATCCTTCATCATCATCATCGGCTACCCTCTCGGGGGAATTCGCCTAGCTTACCCTCTCGGGGGAATTCGCTTTCTATTTCGGCTACCCTCTCGGGGGAATTTGCCTAGCTTACCCTCTCGGGGGAATTCGCTTTCTATTTCGGCTACCCTCTCGGGGGAATTTGCCTAGCTTACCCTCTCGGGGGAATTCGCTTTTTGTTTCGGCTTACCCTCTCGGGGGAATTCGCCATAGCTTACCCTCTCAGGGGAATTCGCTTTCTATTTCGGCTACCCTCTCGGGGGAATTTGCCTTGCTTACCCTCTCGGGGGAATTCGCTTTTCATTGTGCCTTACTTTGCCATGTAAACACTTTCTACTTTACCTGTTCTCATTGCAGTTTACTGTTGACCCTTTTTGCACTTTTCCTTTCATCAACCCTTTCAATCATATCGCTGATAAATGGGCCTAATCCAGCAATGAAAGTAGTATTGACTTCTCAAAAGAATAACAGGGCCAGAATAATATATGTAATTTCACTTCTGATATCCGCTCATTCACCATATCTAAATTAAAATTTAGGAGACTTGTATTAGATGCCCATATGGTTACTAGATATTTTATTTTGACCAACAGATATTTGTTAGATATCTAGTTGAAATTTCCGAGCGGGAAGCAAAAACTGCACTCATCTCAGCAGAGAAACAAAAAAACTTAAAAAACTCACATTTTCTCAACCTGCAACTGAATCAATGTATACAATCCGCCCCTGCATATGAAGTCGCTCAACGCAGCTGCAAATAACATCAAAACACGACTCTTTAATTTTTCGTTTTTGCACATCCAAGGTCCAAAAGCCAACGAGACTGCTCCTTGTTCCATAAAAAAAACAACCCCGCAGCGGCCGCACGTCGCTTGCTCTTCCAGTAAACAAAATCCAAACTATGGTTTACCTGCTCTACAGTCTGTTTATAACACAGTCCCGCAAAGAGTGAAACCAAATCTACCTATCGAACTGTCAAATCGGCTACCTATCGAGCACGCCAGCAAAATTGTGAAAACAAATTCGGGCGAAGAAGAAGAACAACAATCAAAAGAAGTTGTCTTTGCGTGTCTCTATATATACAGTCTCTAACCTGCTCCAGCTGCTTCTGCACATCGACAACACAAACAATACTGTTACTAAAACCTTTCTTTGGGAGCTTACCTACCGGCTGTGCCATTGTCGTGTCCGAAAGGACACCATGGCAATTCCAATCCAATTCAATCGGTCGGATCTTATCACCCGGGATGCACCCGACGAGTAATCCAACTTACTCGTGCAAAATACTTTACAAGACTGACGTTTCATTTCATCATGATCGTTTGCTTTGTTTTTCAGATGGCGCATCACCGCTGCTAAAGCTATATGCCCTGTTTCTCGCTTTCTCTGTATCCCTCTCAATCCCTACACGCCCTAGAAATTTGATGAGTGATAATTAAAGAATTTCTTCAGTACCTTTAACTGTTATTTCTGCACGAATTGCTGTTGATTTTTTTTCATGTATTCCTTCAGGAATTGAAATCTCTTCAGGAAACCCTTCAAAAATTAGAAGAATTTCTCCAGTATTATTTGTGTAATTTTATATAAAATATTTCTGTAAAAATCTGAGAGAATTTCTAGAGGGCCCATATAGCCGAGGCGGTAAACGCACGGGTATTTAGCATGACCATGCTGAGGGTGACGGGTTCGATTCCCGGTCGGTCCAGGATCTTTTCGTGAAGGAAATTTCCTTGACTTCCTTGGGCATAGAGTATCTTCGTGCCTGCCACACGATATACACATGCAAAATGGTCATTGGCAGAGGAAGCTCTCAGTTAATAACTGTGGAAGTGCTCATAGAACACTAAACTGAGAAGCAGGCTTTGTCCCAGTGAGGACGTTACGCCAAGAAGAGGAGAGGAGAGGTATCTCCGAAGGAGAGATAGAGATTATAGAGATTTTTTTGCTTACCCCTGACGAAATTTCCAGCTATCCAGCTCATTCGAATTTCGCCGGGGACTGCGACAAGATGACGGACTCTCTCGAACTCGTTCTTCAGAAGAACGGTGTGTATGGTGGCAGATGGTAAACCGCGAGTTCGCTGCACTCTACAGCGAAGTCAGCATCCATAAGGTGCCCAAGGCGGGGTATGCTGTGAGCAGGGTATGTTACAATAATGCCGAACAACAAACCTTCAAAGTTGATGCTCGTTACTGGTCTGGTTGGCATAAGAAGGCGTGCCTATATGCATCTTCCCCTCCGATGAACAGTGTTGAATTCAACACAGCACTCACCTTACGATTGAATCTGCGTGGAAAGCCTGGTGATCGAGAGCAGTGTGGGGTCCAGAATGATGAAAGGGCATTGTATTCCAGCATCCCGAACGGATGACAGTGACATTAATATCTCTAAAATACCTAAGTAGCAAATACGTTCTATCGTATTACAATATATGTATGTATACATGATAACGAAAAAGTAACAATCCCATGAATCCTTTTTTGCGATTCGAGGATTGTCTAACCGAAATCGTAATCTACGGAGTACTCTCAATCCCAATACCCAACGCTTTCAAGCATTTGAAACAACGACGGAATCCGTCTACACCGCTGGGTTGCTCCAGATAGAATTCTCATTTCAATATAATATGTTTAAATTATGGGGTATATTTTAATAACCAAAAAAAAAAAATGTATTGCAACGACCGTGGTCCTCCATCTGCCACCCATGTATAGAAACGGTAAAATATAATGGCACCCCACTACGCTGCTGACTGGCTGGTCCGATCCTTATTGGATGGAAAACTACGTAAGGAAGACTGGGGCAGCGGATTGTTTCTAGATTATCGATCAAGCTGCTCCATTCTGCATTGAGAAATTCTAAATAATTTGCGAGAGTAAGGTAGTTTGCATGTTTTGATGAGAACTTTCAACGGCAGAACATTTCCTGGGATGCAAGTGAGAGGAACACAATAATTTAGTGAGTGTTTCCCATACTGGATTTTGACCATTGAAGTTTCCCTTTCAGGCTACTGTTTTGAACTGCGAAATGCTATTCAAACAATATTCAAAATTTATTTACTATTGCTTTGCTAATTTAGATGTATTTTAGCCAAGATTCAAGGGTTCCCCCACCATGCTGTATAAAATATCCAGAGCAGCTGGTAGACTGGCGACTGTGTTGACAGGTTGTGTCCGAGTTTAAGCAAAAAAAAAAATGAAAAAAAAATAACGGGAATCTAGATGAAATATGGTTTTAATCCTCGAAATATATTTCGGTCGCGTAGAAAACGTATGCACCGCAATAAATTTGCACCCGGTTATGAGCGTATGTAGAAAAGCCGCCACAGCCGGCAGACTGGGACCCGAACCGGATATAGGTCGTCATCATTGTAATGGGAAATTCATTTTGGATGGACGAGCCCCTGTTTTTTGTTGATTTTATAATGCAATGCTGGGTGACAAATTTGATAGTTTACTTGTAATACCAGTACAGAATAAAAAGGAATATTCAAGCTTTTTACTTTTCGATTAATAATTAGAATCTAAGAATCCCTTCCAAAACTTCCATTGTTCAAAATTTCACTTAGGAAATCATTGTCCTATCTGTTAAAGCAAAGCTACAGTAACATACCTATTCGGAGAGAGTCATTCTGTCACAGATCCAATAATCAGACCGATATATCTAGCAACTTACCACCAGCTAAACCATGCACGAATCGAGTTACTTAATTGGACGTTCGTTTTCACTCGAACCGTATTGGATCAGATAAGTGAATGGTTCACCGGTGCCCATGTAGTGTGGCGTGCGGGTGTTATACATATTCATGTGCCGTGCTGGAAGCTGGATTAATTTTAATTGGTTAATAGCAGTGGGTCCGCAGCTAGTCGGCATTGTCATGTAGAAAGTAGATCAATTCAATAATCGCAGTTGCTGTTATTTATTTCATCTTTACCGCCTGAAGCAGCTTTCGGATTTAGGTAAATATTAGTCATACATTTTACTTAAATATCTGACATTTTTTTTTTTTTAGAGCGGCTGGCACTTGACCCTTTTCTGAGCTCATAGCTCTAACGGATCCAGATAATTGGATATCGGTGAAACGGCAACTTATAATGGACCCTCAATCTGACTGGAAAAGTTTCTCCAGAAACCACCACAAAACGAAATGTTGTTGAAAAGAGGAAAGATAAAGCTACTTTTTACAATTATAAAAAGTTGGGTCGGCCATATTGGTTTTGGCCGCCATCTTGGATTTTTATACCAAAACTTTTTTTCACCAAGCATTCAGGGTGTTTCAGGGGCGGTTTAAGAAGTTGTAAGACGTTTCAAGGCGTTTCAGGGGATTCCAGAGGGATTTTCAAGCCCGTGCACGGGGGGGGGGGGGGGGGCGGTTTGGTTGTTGAGTCTTAATCACTTGATCACTGATTGCGCTTTTCGATGTGATAGCCTGTAACTCCAGTGAGTTCTCGAATAATTTCAGATAGTCATCGAACTCAATGATAAAACAGTGATTTATGAGCCTATGTGAGTATGCACTTTATTTATAAAACAGCAAGAGGTCACAAGTAATGCATGCAGTGTAGATCCGATGACTTATGCTCAAGAAAGTTTTGGGGAGCCTTAAATACTCGTAACCATCTTTTGTATTCGTAACCCTTCAACACGCCATAAACTACCTTTTACTTCCCTTGCTGCTTCTTTCCCAACCTTATCCCAACCTTATTGCTTCCCTCTGAAATGCCTTGGAATGTCTTTGAAACTCATTTAAAAAAAGCATGCGAAGTCCTTTAAAACCCCGGTGAACCACTCTGAAACCCCCTGGAGCCTCATGACAGACTTTTGAAACACCTTGCAACAACTCTTCAATCCCTTTGGACCTCTTTTAAAACTTTCCTGAAAACCTGTGAAATCCTAGAAACCTACGGAAAAGTTGAAGTCTTCAAAATGAAGATACTGAAACGTCTTAAAGCGCCTTCTGATCTCAATTAAAAGCCTGGGAAGTCCGCTAAACTCCAGAAATCCCCTGAAACACCTCTAACGTGTCCTTAAGGACAAACGCCTTGAAGGCCTCTGAAGTCCCGCTGAAACTCAATGCAGGCCTCACTAAAATCCCGCATGACTGCACTTTAAAATCTCCTAGCAACTCACGTTCTTTAAACTCCTTTGCAACGTTGAAATCCATTTCGGCAATAAACAGAATCCATTTAGGTTACAACTCCATGAAGGTAAAACTTTGATTTGTGCTCCCCCGGTTCATCACCTAAATGAAGGTTCCAGTGTCTTCAAAATCTTGATGTCTGCCTTACAAAATGCAAATGCAAAAATGACTAATTGTCAAAGAAATTACTCATCTTTACATAAATGCACATAGAGTACACTACACTACATTTTTATCTCATTAGCGTTTTTTGTGCCTAATGCTAATCGAAATAATTAAAGGCTCATATAGTTGAACCTGTTGAAACTGTAAACGCACGGGTATTCAACAAGACAATGCTGAGGTTTAAATTGCGGTGGAAACACGAAGCAAATAGAATAAGACAAGAGCTTCAAGACAATTTAGTTTTGTGGAGTGCAAAGTATATAAGCGAAATTGTGTATTTTCGGTAGTTTTATTCTCTTCGTCAAGGGGGATTTTTTGAAAGCTGTTGAACTCAAATTGGCCTCAAATCCTTCCCAATCAAGCTGAATAATACGACGGAAATTGGGTCGACAAAAACCCCTCATGACGAAGAGAACAAACCTGCCGATAACACCCATCGTCACCCTATCGTTATTCCATTTGAATAAAACCAGAATCACTAATACGGTTAAGAATCATAGTTTTTAATACTAATTATTATTTTATGTTAGTGTCTGAATATTATCAATTCAACAAATTCAAGGAACGAGTATGTCAGAATACTTTTAAAGCTGCAAGACAAAAGTGAGCAGCTGTTTACGTATTCTTTGGATTTCCTAGGATGTCCTAAGTATCCTTGAGTTAGGATTTTCATCATCAACAGGATCTAAATATTACAGTCGTAATCCAATAACATGTTATAATCCGGTAATTTTCTATACCGTTATTATTCGAGCTGCTTTGCAATTCAACGAGCAGTTTATTTTGCGTTTTTTTTACTTTGAAAGGTTCAAAAAATGTCCTGATGTTCATGATTATCATATTCTACAAAATCTATCACAATTGAATCAATGGTTTTTATCCTTCGCTACCAATGGTGCTCCGCAATGCAGCGAGTGTCCATTTCTTGGATGTTATTGGACATTGTAGGGTTTGTAAATTGTTCTAGGGATCTGGATTTTCAAGTTTTACGGAATAACCTGTAGTCATCATTCAATCAGCGATTCCTGTTGTTATCCATGGTGCTTTGCAGTTCAACGAGAATTTATTTTTACGTTTGTCAGAAACTGTGAGATTTGCAAAATCTCCTTCGAAATGCAATTACTTTGATCTTCTTTGAGTGATTGAGCTGAGCATTTTACAACAATTTATAATTTTTGGAGGACCTCCGTTTTGGCAGCCATAAAATTAAATATTTCTTAAAGTTAAGTTAACAAAAGTAGTAAAATTAAAACAAAAGTAGTAAAATGAAAAGGTGTACAAATTTAAAATTTATGGATAATAATTTTACTTTGAGTTTTCTATTTTTACGGTTGCCATATACTTATCTGATATTGTCATGGTCGCCATATCATGTTGTCTTTATGAGCTGGAAAAGTACCTATTTCCTAAAAGTTTATCTCAAGAACAAACCCAATGAGTTGTATTTGATATACTTATAAGGTAAAAGACGAGCCCAATTTACTTTGCAACTAATCATACGACTTTTGAAAAAATGTAGGAAATCATCAGGACGACTGTTAATGATAGTCATATCTTGTCAGTGGATGATAATATTACACTAATTCCGTCACCTGCAAGAAGCGCTATTATACACTGAAGCATTACAATACATACATACCTATTATGTACACTACGAAGAATCCTTTGATCCGATGCATGCATGGTTATAACGTATGAAATAGAACCTAAGTGGGCGTCCATGGAAAACAAAGAGAATGAAAAGTCAACGACGCCGGCGACGTTGACTATAGTGATGAAGCCAAAGTCCTTCACTTTTCTCCTAGCTTTGAAAGAGT
>NC_085136.1:288864828-288899162 GCF_035046485.1 Aedes albopictus | reverse complement strand
AAACGACTAGCAAGAAAATAGACACATACCACATTAGAGACTACCGGTAGTGTTGCAGAACCAGGTTTAGGTGATTCGTAGGAATTATGGAAGTAAGCAAATGCAATTCCAGCGATTAATCAAATCGTGCTTTTTTGATAACCTGACGAACGTTGGATAAGATAAATAGTGAAGATATGGTCGAAGTCGTCATGTATGAAAGTGAACAAAATCTTGATAAAAGTAATCTTAACCAATTTGACTGAAATTTTGACGGTCACCATGGAGTTTCATGACTTTTGATATGTATTAAATTGTTTGAGTTATTTTCAGTACATCAAAAGCTACGCAGATATTCGATACTGTAGCTTTTGGGGTCTCCAGTTAGCCTAGTGGTTAAGGTTATGGATCACCAATTCGGAGACGGCGGCTTCGATTCCCGTTCCAGTCGGGAACATTTTCTCGACTCCCTGGGCGTAGTGTATCATTGTACTTGCCTCACAATATACAAATTCATGCAATAGCAGATAAAGAAAGCCCTTCAATTAATAACTGTGGAAGTGCTCAAAGAACACTAAGTTGAAGCGAGGCAGGCCAAGTCCCAGTGGGGACGTAGAGCCATAAAGAAGAAGAAGAAGAAGAAAAAAGACACGGACACGTTCAATGCTTCCAGTGAGCTTTTCGTTCTTTGAAGGAAGCACGACACTAGACAACGGACTAGCATGCAACGCCCAGTGGCACAGCCGAAAACTTTTCCTGACAGCTGCGGCGGGAATCGAACCCGCGCTCCTCAGCACGATGCGACTAAGAGCTTGGTGACCCTAGCCGCACGACCACGGAGCCGCATTACATTCACTTCGTGGAGAGTTGGTTTCACAGTTCGCTCGCGAGTTAAGCATGCGTTTGCGACCCTTGTGATATTCGGCAAACTTTCAGATAAAACTACAAGGTAAAAGTCATCCATACATTGTTTTTTGATAGCATGCTTATGAACTGAGATAGTAGCAAGTGAATGTAACTCTTTGCAAATGGTGAATGCCATCCCTGTGAACAGTCAGCAAGAAAACAGTCTCAGACCATATCTGAACCGGTAGTGTTCCGGAACCGGTTCCGGGAGTCCCGATGGAAGTGGTCAAATATAAAAGTGAACCAAATCCATGCATGCGACACATCAAATTGCGGCATTTTGGATAACCTGATAAATAGTCAGCAAGAAAACACTCTCAGACCATATCTGAACCGGTAGTGTTCCGGAACCGGCTCCGGGAGTCCCGCCGGAAGTGGCCAAATATCGCTCGCCATAATGGCGGATGCTATAAAATAATTTGACAGTATCTGTGCCCCAGTTGAACTGAAATTATTGAACAACTAGCTGTACCCGGCAAACTTTGTCTTGCCTACTGCATTTTTTGACGTTTCAAGTTTCTTGCCAAGATCCAGGTCCCCGAGAAAAATGGCAAAAAATCAAAAAGTGTCCAACAAATAAATAATAGCTAATTAAACTATTTTCTATTTTAGGTTTTGTAATATAAGAAAAGGGAATACATGACTGAGTTAACTCTTCATTCTTTCTACCTTGCTCCGATCGACCACCAAGGATACCACTTCAATTAACCAAAGATCCTGACTGGTGACCCCGGAGTAGTTGCGCGGTCCTAGACAAGGCCTGGCCTTCCGGGGTGGAAGACCTTCAACCTCCCGCCCGGATAAAAACTAACCATAGGGTATTTGGTGAAAACCATTCCTGTACCATACAGTGTACCAGCTACAATATAGTGTATTGTAATGGAATGGTTCGCTAAAAGCTTTGCACATTGGTAGCTACTATACATTTACATCCGATCTTTATGTAACAATATATTATACTGTTTTTCTTACGTTTGAACCATTCACTATTCCGAAACAATCTTTTTCCGTGCATTTTTAATTATTTATTCAGTTTATGATTTTTTCCGTGCTTTGTTTTGTTGATGTTCGTGACATTTTTGTTGCAAAGGAAATGAAAGAGAAAAAAGTGAATAAGTTGAAACATCTATTTAAAGTCAATAAAATGTTTAAATAAAGTGGTAAACCAGGTGTCCTAAGGACTGCATATCCAAGAGATATGGTGGGCTAGGTATGTAGAGTGCGATGAGAGGAATACGAATGTAGGTCATCCCGGAAAGACGCAGTCCAGATTACCGTAAATCAGTGGATGAGTTCAGCACTTTTCTTTCTCTTCTTCTCTCATGTGAAATTGCCTTGTACAACAACCGAATTAAATGCGATTTATCTTTGACATTTTTAACATAAGGACTGGACACTGAAACGACTTCTGATATAAGTTCGTCTTCGCTTTTTAACCTAACTTATAGTTGAAACGAACTTGACAGTTTTCTCATGAGTTGTTATGTACATTATCATAGTTCAGTCAAACTGGAGCCTCAATATTGCAATAACGGTTAAGCTCGCTGCAATGATACTTATGTACCTCGTCACCCACTTCATGCAACTAGTGGTCTAATAACACTTAGCGCGCTAGGCATAGTTCCATCATGCCGCTCAAAGTGTTGCCACAAATAATGCTTAGTTTGCAAAACCCAGTTATCTGGCTGGTGGGACATGGGAGCCTAAGCTTCAACTGTTAATACAATCAGAGGCTACTCAGACTTAGACGAGTTTAGGTTAGTTTGGCTAGAACTGCCATTATCGAAGGAACATGACGAGATAATATAACATTATATGGTTTATCTAATGTAAAACAATACAACATAACAAAAGAGAACCATTCCAAAACCATGATTAAATTTATAACCTGTAGTGAAATTACAATTAAAAACAATATATTTACGGTACATTTTATTGTTTGAAACCATACGTGTACCATACAATGTACGGTATATTAAAGCCCACGTATCAGTATTTCAAACAGTTCATTTACAATAAAATGTATGGTTTTGTAAAAAAATATATATGGAGAAAAATATTTTTTTATATTGTTACGATACTTAACAACCCGTATAGTATATTGTAAAAATCTTATTTACAATTCACCATACAGTTGTCTACATTACATCTTATTGTTTTTGTATTTTTTATTTTTACAGTGGTGTTTATTGTAACAATATGGTTCTAAATAGTACTGTTACAATACAACATTTGGTTTTTCTACTGTATTTTTTATTCGGGCGGGTCCCAGGGCGTGTTCAGATGTGGGAGTCCTAAAAACAAATATTATTGAAGATTCTCAGCGGCGGGCGGTGATGGTGAGCGGGAGTGCACCACAGGCTAATGTAGAGGAGGGTGCCGACGAATGGACCGGAAACACCGGTAGGCACCGGTTTTAAGCCAGTGTTGAATGTGGGAGTCCGTAGAGGAGTGCCGGGCGACATAGTGGGGAATTTCGTGAATAATTTTGCAGTTACGAAAGGAGCAAACCAAAAATCCTCGTTTTTTGTAACTTTATTTAAATAAATGAGTTCTTGCAGAAAATTGTTTCTATTTTAAACTACAGCTTTGAATTTAATAATCCCTTATTGTCTCGTGGGAGAATTCTGGTGCTCAATTCCTTCAAAGAGTAGAAATGTTTTTTCATTGTTCATCAATAAGAAGATTAAATTTTCTTCTGAGATGTTCCCTTCACTGCTGTAGACGGCTTAGCCTTAGACCATACTTATATTTAATAAACTAGACAAAAATAGTTTTAAGTGGCATTCCTCTCTTTCTATCGCATTTCCTCTATAAGTTCCAAGAGTGGTTTCTGCTTTTAGTGGTGTTGCGTGTACGTACACGTTGCATTACACGAGCACTACCTGAGTTACTGGTTGAAAATAGTAAACAAAAATCAGCTGTTCCCAGCAAAATCAAATGAGCATATTTTCAACCAGTAGATTTGCATTAGTGTTTGTGACGCCGCGCTGCGAAACCACTATTGACACTACGTGGAATACAAAGAATATTTTGACGAAAATCAGTGGGTATCCTACACGGGTTTTCAGAAAAAATCTTGAAATTCTAAATACCTAGGTTTTGAAGATAGCGTTGTTGTCGTACAGTAACATTTTTATTCTGGTACGATGTGAGACGGTAAATTTGTTAAAGACAGCAACGTCCAAATGAAATCGGTGGGCGAAAAAGTGTCGAACCAAGTCTTTCTTTTTTTTTGCAAAGTGTTGGAGGTTTCTGGCTGAAGTGGATCCTAAATACGCTAGTTTAGACCACCATGACTATGAGAAGTCCCAGGGTGCGACTGGCAGATCAACGAAGCTCTGCTCCACCAATCCTACAAGATTATTCAACAAGTTTCTCAACCCGGCCTACGGTCCTACCCCACGCCGACCACATGGGGAGCAGACAACTGAGCGGGATCCTGGAGCTGCCCGCCACCTCTGTGAACTCCACGGTGACTAGGACTGCCTGCCAAGTACGAAAACATCAAGCCATCCATGTCAGCAAGCACCGGACAAACCATTCGGTTGGCCTACCCGACTGTTACAGTGGACAATCGTCGTCACGTCACCACGCATTCACGCCTTCTCTCCGCCTCCGGTAAGGCCGTAGATCCGTGACACCGGAAGCCGTCTCGCGGGTCATCGTCAAGCTCTCGTCCACCTGTACGTTCATCAAGTCTGGTGATTCGAAACCGTTGCTCCACTGTGTCGCCCGACCCATCCATTTATGCACTCCTCTAAGGACTCCCACATTCGACACTGGTTCAAAACCGGTGCCTATCGGTGTACCCGGCCCATTCGTCGGCACCCTCCTCTACATTAGCCTGTGGTGCACAGCCGCACACCATCACCGTTCGCCGCTGAGAATCTGCAATAATATTTGTTTTTAGGACTCCCACATCTGAAGCTCTCCTCTACTAACACGCCCTGGGACCCGGGAGGTAGAAGGTTTCGAGTACCCACACCAGAAGGCCAGGCGCAACTCCTCCGGGGTCACCAATCTGGGTTAACTCAATGATTGAAGTGGGATCCTTGGTGGTCGATCGGAATCACGATAGAAAAAACTCAGTCATGTATTCATCTTCCTAAATTACAAAACCTAAAATAGAAAAAAAAAATGATAAGGACAATAAATCAGATATTTTATTTCTTGGACTCTTTTTGATTTCTTGTCATCTTTCTCGGTAGTTACCGGTCAACAAAACATTTTCCATGGAAATCAAGGGTTGCTAAGAATATTGTTTAATAATTTCAGTTCAACTGGGGCACAGATACTGTCAAATTATTTTATGGCATCCGCCATTATGGCGAGCGTGGAAAGCTGGAAGTGAACCAAATCCATGCATGCGACACATCAAATTGCGACATTTTGGATAACCTGATGAACAGTCAGCAAGAAAACAGTCTCAGACCAAATATGAACCGGTAGTGTTCCGGAACCGGTTCCGAGAGTCCCGCAGGAAGTGGCCAAATATAAAAGTGAACGCAGTGAACCAAATCCATGCATGCGATATATCAAAGCGCGAATTTTTTGATAACTCAATGAAAGGTTCGCATAAAAAAAAGACTCAGATCAAATCTGAACCGGCAGTGTATCGGAAACGGTTCCGGATGTCCCGCTGGAAGTTCATATATAAAAGTGATCCAAACCCATGCATGCGGCACATCAAACTGCGGCATTTTCGATAACCTGATGAGCAGTTAGCAAGAAAACAGTCACAGACCATATATGAACCGGTAGTGTTTCAGTACCGGTTCCGGGTGTTTCGCCGGAAGTGGCCGTATATAAAAGTTGACAAAACTCTTGCATGCAGCAAATCAAATCACGGCTTTTTCGACAACTTGATGACCGGTTATTGAGGAAGTAGGCTAAGACCACATTATGGACTGTCAGTAGTGCCTAGTTTCGGCACTCCCTCCGAAAGTGGCTGAATATAAAATTGAACCAAACCCATGGCTTTTTTGATAACCTAATAAATTTTAGCAAGCAAATAGGCTCAGACTATTTAAGAGACTATCGGTAGTGTTTCGCAACCGGTTCTGGGCCGGAAGTGACACCAAACCCATGCATGCGATACCTCAAATCACGGCTTTTTAGGTAACATGATGAACAGTTGCAAGAAAATAGACGCAAGCCCTATCAGTGTGTTACGGAACTGATTACGGGTGTCTCGCCAGAAATGATCAAATGTAAAAGAAAACCAATACATGCGACATATTAATGACTTATTCAGTAACACTATAAACGGTTAACCAACAAATAATCTCAGATTATATTTGGGAGAACCGGTAGTGTTCCAGAACTGGTGACAAGACGAGTAACGCGTCGGAAGTGGTAAAATATAGAAAGGAACTAAACCGTAGCGGCATTTTTGATAATCTGATGAACAGTCAACAAGAAAATAGTCTCAGGCCACAGTAGTTCAGAATCGGTTGTGGATGTGATTTGATAGAAGTGAACCAAAACCATGCATGCGATACATAAAATCGCGGCATTTTCAAAAATTTGCCGAACGGTTAGCAAGAAAATAGCCTCAAATCACATCAATTTCCGGCTTTTCAGGTCACGTGATGAACAGTTGACAAAAACATAGTCTAAGACCATATTTGAGACAACCGGAATCAGTTCCAGGTGTCCCACCGGAAGTAGTCAAACGTAAAATTTAACCAAACCCATGCAAGCTGCACATCAAATAGCGGAATTATAAAGGTTAACAAAATAAATGTCAAAGCGATAAATCAAATTGTGGCTTTTTTGATAGTATGTAAACGTTGGGTAAGATTATAAATGAAGAAATGATCAAAGTCTTCATATATGCGAGAGAACGAAATCGTGACCAAAGCGATCTCTTCAAATCACACCATTTCAGATTCCTGCGGTGTAAATGTATAGTAGGATGGATCAACGTTTTATATAAAAATATAATTTAATCGCGTCAACCTTATACAGTTTTTCAATCTTCAATCTCCTTATGCTTCTAAAATTACTGCTCACAATTTGGGTGCGGCTGGTTGAGCCCTCACTCTTCTCATTGCGATTGAAATTTGAATGGAAAATTTACATTTTCTGCATTTTCCTCGTAGGAAGGTCAAATTTTACATGAATCGTGCTACCAATAATAATAAAATATAGCCTAAAGTGTACTGAAATAAACATTGGCGAAGATCACAAAGTGATCTGTGATTGTGAATAAAGTTAACCTTCTTCAAGCATTAGCTGACGCTCACCCCGCTGCCGTAGTGGATGGAATGGGGTCACAATGACCCCAATACACGACTAGGGTTAAGGTGGTCAAGCAGTCAACTGAGAGGTCTGATCTTTTCTGCTCTGTTTTGTTGTTGAACATAACATCGGAATATGTATCATCAATAAGTTTCGAAAATCGATGATGGCTTTGTTAAAATTGTTGCTAGTGTAAAGTGTTTTCAGGATTCAGGAACATTTTGGCTAACGTCGAAGAAAAGTTTATGAGTACATATTCGACGAGAAAGGCACTATCACCACTAGGTGGATTAATCTGGGTTTTTTTATTAAATAACGAAGCAATATTTTCAAAATCGGTTTTCGTATACATGTAGCGTATGGATCAAGGTATCTCCTGAATTTTTTTCCTAGTGGAAAATGTTTTTTTGTTTTTGCGGAAACCATTTTTGAACAAAATTTTACAAAAAAAATGGTTTCCACAAAAATGATAAACATTTTCCACCACAAAAAAAAATCAGAAGATACCTTGATCCACACTCTACATGTGTACGAAAACCGATTTTTAAAATATTGCTTCGTTATTTAATAAAAAATCAAAAACCAAAAAAATGAGGAAATGCTTCCAGTTTCGCCTTAAATTAAAGACGCCATTCAAACATGGTAATACTTTTACTGAATTGACCTCAAATAACCAATCTTAAAAGCTGGTCTTATTGTTTGTTGCTTTATTTATCTTAAACTTTTGAAACAATAAAAACCCGACGTTTTATGTTTGAAGAAAACATTTGTGAAAAAGGTTCCAACAAGGGCCGAAACATTGGCGAAAAGAATTAACGCAAGGTTCCTGTAGTGCCAAAAAATGTATCCAAAGTAATGAAGAGAATTCAGTCAATTGAATACAAATCTAACTCCAAGTTACCTTCATGGCGGCAGTCATAATTTCAGCGTAATCGCTTCACTAGAAACCGAGCACCACATTGTCAAACTTCGTCATTTTGCAGGGAAGCGGCTGATGGTCTTGTTATTCTGTCCTACACTGTATGTGCCATCAATAAGTTTCTCGATTTAATGATGAATTTGTTAAAATTGTAGCTTTCTCAGGATTCAGAAACACTTTGGCTAACCTCGACAGAAAAATCATGAATACATATTGAACGAGAAAAGCACTATCACGACTAAGTGGATTAATCTGGGTAATTCCTCATTAGATTTGTCCTGGAATACTCCCATGGGTTTCTTTTAAAATTATTTCTAATACTCTAACGAAATTTCTCCCTAGAACTTCTTCAGGATTTCTTCTAGGGAATTATTCTAAAAATATTTCAAGGAAACTTTTTGTCTTATTTTCTCTCTGAACCTTTGCTGTAAATGCTTTTTCTAAGGACCCCTCGATGAATTATTTCATTTCTTCCGCGATTTCTCCTCCAAGAATTCTTTCAAGGGCTCATTGAGGCATTCGTTTTCCGATTCCTCTTGGCATAAGCATTCCTTTTAGAGGTTGATCGGATAATTCCTCCAAGAGTTCTTCAAACAATCATTTCAGGAACAGAGTTGCCAAATATCAGTCATGCCAGTTGACTACTGATTTTGCACTATCGTCACTATCACTGTGGGCCGATCAATATCAAAACTATTGTGACCGGCAACGACTTGATACTGACCCACACTCCAAAGCACTATCATAGCAACTGAGCTGATATTTTTGCGATTCTAGCCAGAAATGTTTTGTGACCATCACACGAAACTTTTTATTCTGTATCACATATTTAAATTTCATCACTTTACGTGTTTATTTTGATTTTAAAATGAATTTTAAAGATGGTCTATCAGTGATATCTACCCGTCATCGCAATCGGTCCAGTTGTGATGGGAAAAGAAAAGTGACGGTGACGCGGTGACTCAACAGAGCACACGCTGACTTGGATCGCAATCAGCCTATCAAAATCGGCAGTTTGCCTACCATTGATAGTGACAGAGAGCAACTCTGTTCAGGAACTTCTAAATGCTGGAATGCTTAAAAAAAACCTTCAGGAATTCTTCTAAGAATTATTCCACAATTTCCTTCAATGGTACAATGGTAAAAATCCTCCTAGATTTTTTTCTGAGAATTCCCCGGGAAATTCTTTCAAGAACTCCTCCGAGAGTTGGTCTTGCAAGAGTTCTTCCAGTAATTCTCCAAAATTTGTTTAAGGATTTGTTTGGAAATGATTCCACGATTTTCAGAATTCTTCCAAATACTATTTCAAGAAGTCATCTCAAGACTCCTCCTCGAAATATTTTTTCAGACATTATTCGCTGCCGATGCTGCCGCAAACACGCTTGTTATGCTCGGTTCTATCGCCGGGGTCACATATGATCCCTTGGACCCAAAAAAAGCACGTTTTTTTTCAGAAATCTGCAAGAAAAAAAATCCGAGGATTTTTCCAATACTTCTTCTTAGGAATTCCCTAGCAATGCTTCTAAGGATTTGTCTATGAACCCTCAAAAGTTTTTTTTTTCAAAAAAAAATCTTGTGATGTTTTTTTTAGCAAATCTTTCAATGCAAAGACTTTGTCCAACAATACTTCCAGGGACGCATCTAAAAATTTCCTGGTTTTTTTCCAAGAATTTTTTTTGCAATTCTTTCAAAAATTCTTCTAAGAACTTCTACAGAAATTCTTTTAGAAGTTTCTCAAGAAATGTTATCGATCAAATGCTCGGCAGTTTTTCCAGGATTTGTTCAAAAATCCATTCAAAGATTACTCTGTAAATTCTTCAAGTATTTCTTCAAGAATCCTTACAACGTCTTCTTTAGGAAATCTATTCAGTCTTCGTCGTCAAATTTCTCAAAGAACTGCGAAGATTTTCCAGACATACATCCAAAAATTCTTCCAGGATATCATTTGAGGGTCCAAGAATTCTTCCAAATCAATAAATCGATTCCTCCAGAATATTCTCCTCTGATTAATCATTAATTTTCCAAGCTTTTATTAAAAATTATTTTACAAAACAATCATCCAAAAATTATAAGAAAAATATCTCTAAATATTCTTCCAAGTCATACTGTAAAAAAAGAATTCCTTAAATGCTTTTTTTTTCTTACTTCCAGTAATTCTTCCACTGATCTCTGTAGGTATTCTTCCAAAGATTTCTCCAGAACTTCATTAAATGATTTTCTCAGAAATTCTCTCACAGATTTTTCTAGGCCATTTTTTGCAGATGTGTTTAGGAATTCTTGCCAGAATTCCTCTAGAAATTCCTCTAAGGTTTTCCTCAGTAACTCTTCCAATTTTTTTTTTAGAAATTCTTGAGTAGATTTCTTTTTATATTTTTTCAAAGGACGTCTCTGGGATTTCTTCTATATATTTTTTAATTCTTCCAAGGATTTCTCTAGATATACTTGCAGGGGTTTCTGAAGAAGCTACTAGATAAATGCTTTGTAAGATTTCCTAGAAGTGATCTTGGATGAACTTATGGAGGAATATTCGGAAGTATTGTAGGGATTTTTGAAGAGATCCTTTGTAGGAATAAGTGGAGGGTTTTAGTAAATCCGTGAACGTATACATGTGATTATTTCTGGAATCTTAGAAGAAACTTTTGGAAGAAACCCCAGAGAAATTCTTGAAATAAACCATGGGAGAACTCTTAAAGAAACACTTGGAAAAAAAATACAAAAAGAGAAATTACTGGAGTAATCCTTATTAAAGTTCTTGGGAAAAAAATGAATATCTGAAGGAAGTGTTAGAGAACTTGGATGAATCTCAGTAATTATACTTGAAAGAACTCTTAGAAGAACTCTTTGAAGGCTATCTGGAGGATTTATTAGGTTTGAGAAATCCGTGAAAATACCCTGATAAACCATTTAAAGTAGCCCCGGAGAATGATTTCGTGAAGCATTTGTGAAGATGTGTTTAAAGGTTTTCTAGAAGAATTTCTGAAGAAGCCTTTGAATTTTTTTTTAGAAGAATCTTGGAAGAGTTATCGGATTATTTCTTCAAGGACCTCTTGAAACAATGTTGCGAGAGTTTCCTGGAAATCCTTTGAAGATTTCCTGGAGAAGACTTTGGAAGCATTCTAAAGGAATTCCTTCACAGGAGTCATGGAAAAAATCTTGAAGATGATTGAAGCATTCAGCACGGTAAAGGCTGGGTATACTGCACAATACAGATCCCATTGTGATCCACTAACCTCTGCCCAGCAATTGCTATCCCTACCTTCTCGTGGTACAGGCCGGAAACTATGAGCAACTTTAGGGAAGATCGGGTAACCAATCCCGGTGGGAACATTAGTCGTTGGCTGATTCGGAAGGGAGGGGGGGGGGTTTGCTTCTGCAAACGTGAGCGTCTGTTCAGGATGAGCGGCTCACAACAGCGTCTGATCCCCATGTTAGGGGCGACTGATCAACGTCCGAGTTCCATGGAAGGACTCTAAGCTCTACTCCGGAAAGTAGGAAGTTGGTGTCACATCCTACAGCCGTAAAAAAACCATTCTAACGGAAAATCAGCAACAGAATAATACGAATCGAACCCAGCGAACAAAAAGGACTCGCGATTGGAAACTCGGTACGTGGAACTGTCGATCTCTCAACTTCATTGGGGGCATACTCTCCGATCTACTGAAGGATCGCGGGTTCGGCATCGTTGCGCTACAGGAGGTGTGTTGGACAGGATCCATGGTGCGAACGTTTAGAGGTAATCATACCATCTACCAGAGCTGCGGCAACACACGCGAGCTGGGAACAGCTTTCATCGTGATGGGTGACATGCAGAGGCGCTAGATCGGTTGGTGGCCGATCGACGAAAGAATGTGCAGGTTGAGGGGCTGTAGAGACGTGACACTTCTGTTTGTGGTTGATATAATAATAATGGTTTATTCATTAGAAATGTCAATCTTCTTAACTCATGGATTACTGAGACCCTACATCTCTCCCTTCTTTCATAGACCTAACTTTACATTGTACAGCTTCATGGATCATGTTACATCATCCAGCGCAAATCGATCACGTCATCCAGTCCAAATTTTCGGGCGTTCCCACCCTTGACAGCACATACTCGTCTCAATCTAAAATAAAGTAACATATAAGAAATATTCATCATAAATGTACAATTTAAAATATATTTTCTTCAATGTTTCTTTTTATTTCCATGTTTTTTCTTATAATCTTCTTTTTCTTCTCCTTGGTTTTTATCTTCTTATTTTGATTATGATGAACAGTGGTTGAAGTTTGCTTCGTCGTGTCTAAAATTTTATGATAGTAATATTTCTGTCTTCATTTTTTTTTATTTCTTGCTCATTTTGTATTAGAATTCATGATAAAGTACTTTATGTGCTCTTGGTATTTTCTTTTCTATTTGAAATAAAGAATTACGTCAATTATTATAAAGAACAAAATATTGTCGCGCTTATCTTTTTTTAGAGTCCTGCGGCGGTCGTACGCTCGCAAGGCATACCGCCGCATGACAGTCGCAAGGCAAAACAAAAGAAAAAGTGTTCCCGCCAAAAACAAAAGCACGTGGGTTTCGCGAAGTGACAGATGTTTTTGAATGTATTTGTGACGAACGGCAAGAGTGGCTCAGTGGAATGAGTGTTCTTGCTGTCAAACCCCATATAATGGAATTATATACTTTTAAATCTGGTGACGCTGTTATGATTAGTGACTGCCGCGCTTATATCAGAAGCCAGAGGCAGATAATCGCCATATTCTGATTTTTCTTGAGAGGCATAATATTCTGTTTCAGATATTGAGAATCATCCTGAGGATCACCTCTAGGTCTCAATCTGACAGTCGAGAATCATCCCGCGAGGATCGCCTCCGGGTCTCGTAATGGTGTACTATCATCCCATATATTGGGTTCCACCTAGGTACATGAGAATCATCCTGAGGATCGCCTTCAGGTCTCAATGATACCTCTTCCCCGCGAGGATCGCCTCCGGGTGTGTTATGCGTACTTCATCCCTTTGTCTGGGTTCCACTATCTTCTTAGATTAGTGTACTTCATCCCAACAGGGTTCCGCTATATTCCAAAGGATCGCCTTTGAATTTCATGCGTACTTCATCCCTAAGTCTGGGTTCCACTGCCGTCAACGACCAGTGTACTTCATCCCAACCGGGTTCCGCTATTTCTCAAGATCAAACCCAAAGTTCGTATTTGGTTTTATACTGCGTACTTCATCCCAAATATGGGTTCCGCTAATCTGTGAGCTTCATCCCTCAAGGATCACCTCTGGGACTCACGTTTATGTAGTTGCTCTGGGTCCGCACCTTCTCGATGTGGTTTCATCCCTAAGATTCCGAAGTCAACAATAGAAAATTATAGTTAAAAGGATTTCATCCCTAAGATTCTATGCTGAGGGGTGGGACAATGTATTCGTTTTAAGCTTAACGAACGAACTTTTCCTCACAGTGAACTTTATTTTTGAGAATCCGGGTCCATCGGAGAATACGATAATAGTTCAATATTATTACTTCTAATGAAATTTTCATTTTTTTTCCGTTAATATTTGGTCAGGCAAGGTAGATGATTTGTGATCCTTTTGTTGTTACGTTACTTTTTGGTTCGTTTCGTATTACGCCACGATCGAGTTTTTTTCCGTCTCTAAATCGCTGATCAGTTGTCTCTGTATGTATATAGAATGTGATATAGAAGGTAATTACAAGTCAATCAAAAGTAAATATACCGCCTCGAAAAGTTCACATCAGTCGTGTTGTATTGTTAAATATAGTAGTTTGTGTTCGCGTAATCAATTAGTGTTTTTCTAAGTCACGAGTTTCTCCTATCCAAAATCTGTTTTAGGTGAAGCGCGAACAGTATTGAATCCTGGTTTCTTCAATTTGATCATAGAATGTTTTAATATTATCAGCATTTCCATTTTTCTTATTTGGTTGTTACCTCTTTTCGTGATTGAAAGATAAGTTATAATCATCTAATCTTATTTTGGAATTTGCATGCAAATATTAGAGACACACGCCTGTCGAACGGAGAAACGAACATTTCTGCATTTTCTCTGATATTTTTTTTTTATTTGCAAAACGAATATAATGAACAAGCTCAGGTGATTTCATCTATGAATAGTTTAGATGTGTGATTCTCAAGCATGGATAAATAAATGTTTAATTTCCTCATTGTAGCGATCATGCTTAGATTCGCTGACGTTTGTTTTTTTTTTTCAAGCGTTTCATGCAAATAAACCACAATGAAAGTTTTGCTGGCACCAACAACTAAAACAGAACTGTGACACTACAAAATTTGTTAGTAAGTAGGGAATTGGTCACCTTATTAAGCATGCGGCTCCCATTTTCATCCTACGAAAACACAGGATTGAAATGCTGTTTGTTTTGTTTCTTATTTTAATTGTATTCTATATAAAACAAAATGAATGCAACCAATCGGTGTCGTAATTGCTTTTATTCCGAATAGGATGAATTTGGAAGCACGAGATTACTTTTGGCACTCATACTCGAGATAATAGTATTTCACCGAATAACTATATACCTCACCTATTGGAACTTTTCTTTTAATCCAGATCCATCCTTTTCGTGCAATTTAATTCATTCGTGAGTTTTTTTTACTTGTCTAGCAAAATAAATCAGCATTTCAATCCTGACTAGCACAAGCTACTTAATATCTACATACCCCCAACAAATCGTTCATTGATTTGTTTTCAATTCGAACACGATCCATTAAAACATTGAAACTGTTGTTACTTATCTGCAAGTTGTGCTCTTCTGGGTTGAGAACGGCGTTCTGTGTCGTCACGGCGATAGCCAGTCGTCCGATTGCTCTCCAACTATCCATTCGAAACGAATATTGGTGTCGCTTCCATGACCAATTCCTCCAGTAATCACACACGTACACAGAAAAAAATAATGAGATTTACACGTCATGTAAACTTAAGTTTAGTCATGTAAACTTAATGTTGTGATGGTTTACATGATATATCATGTAAATTTGTGTTATATGTCATGTAAACACACAGAGTCATGCTGAATTACATGACATATAATGGAAGTTTACATGATATTTTATGACTTTTACATGATATGTCATGTAAACTTCTGTGTTATCCCACGCTCCAATCATGTGCATCATATGTCACAGAATTTTACACTCTTTTTTCGATCTGTGTAGAAAGGATTATCCTCCGTTTTGCATGCTCCAAATGTTTCGTCTTCTGTTTGGAGCCGGCTGAACATCGTCGATTTTCTTGAGCTTGAGAATGGTCCACTCGTTGATACTTATTTCTAACTTCTTTTCAATTTGTTATTAAGATTAATCCTCGTCGCCATTTGTAGAGACGTGACACTTCTGTTGGTGGTTGATATAATAATAATGGTTTATTCATTAGAAATGTCAATCATCTTAACTCATGGATTACTGAGACCCTACAGGGGCATGGGCCAATTCTTCAACTTCAGCTTAATAATCGTTCACAGTCCACACTCCGGAAGCACTCCGAATGATGACAAGGACGCATTTTGCGCGCAGCTCGTACGCGAGTACGACCGCTGCCCAAGCAACGATGTCAAGATTATCATAGGAGTTTTGAACGCTCAGATAGGCCAGGAGGAGGAATTCAGACCGACGATTGGAATGTTCAGCGCCCACCAGCAGACGAACGAAAACGGCCTACGACTCATTGATTTCGCCGTCTCCAAAAACATGGCCATTTGTAGCACCTTTTTCCTTTAGCCTATTCCCAGCCTCCCTTAGCGTTACACCTGGAGATCACAACAGCAGATGGAATCTCAAATCGACCACGTTCTGATTGACGGACGGCACTTCTCCGACATTATCGACGTCATGACCTATCGTGGCGCCAACATCGACTCCGACCACTATCTGGTGATGGTGAAACTGCGCCCAAAACTTTCTGTCATCAACAATGCAATGTACGGTACCGGCGACCGCCACGATACAACCTAGAGCGACTGAAACAACCGGGTGTCGCCTCTGCATACGCGCAGAATCTCAAGGCCGCGTTGCCAGACGAGGGCGAGCTCGATAATGCCCCTCTAGAGGACTGCTGGAGTACAGTGAAAGCAGCCAGTAACGACGCAGTCGAGAGCACCATCGGGTACGTGGAACGAATGGTTCGACGAAGAGTTCAGATCGGTTTTCTAGGAGAAAAGCGCCACCTGGAAGAAGCGGAATGCGAAGAAATGGAAATGCTGTGCCGTTCCCAAGAAACACGGACGTTCTACCAGAAGCTCAACACATCCCGCAACGGCTTCGTGTCGCGAGCCGAAATGTGCAGGGATAAGGACGGAGGCCTCTTGACAGACGGACGTGAGGTGATCGAAAGGTGGAAGCAGCACTTCGATCAGCCACCTGAATGGCGTGGAGGACGTAGGCACGGGAGACCACGGCAACGGAGGAAATGACAACACCAGTGCAGTGGAGGACGGAAATGAACCAACTCCCACGCTGAGGGATGTTAAGGATGCCATTCGTCAGCTCAAAACTAACAAAGCAGCTGGTAAGGATGGAATTGCAGCTGAATTCATCAATAAGGGCCCAGAAAAGTTGGCCACCTGTCTGCACCGGCTGATAGTCATGATCTGGGAAACCAAACAGCTACCGGAGGAGCTTCACAAGAAAGGCGACCATTTGGAATGTGAGAACTTCAGAGCGATCACTATTCTGAATGCTGCCTACAAAGTGCTATCCCAGGTCATCTTCCGTCGTCTGTCACCTGAAACGAATGAGTTCGTGGGAAGTTATCAAACTGGTTCATCGACAGCCGGTCGACAACGGAACAGATCTTCACCGTACGGTAAATCCTCCAGAAATGCCGTGAATACCAGGTCCCAACGCATCACCTGTTCATCGACTTCAAAGCGGCATACGACAGTATCGACCGCGCAGAGCTATGGAAAATCATGGACGATAACGGCTTTCCTGGGAAGCAGACTAGACTGATTAAAGCAACGATGGACCCCGAGCAGAGGGGAATATCAAATTAATAACTACGAAATCACAAAACCTGTTTTTATATCTTGTTTTGTTATTATTGAATTATCAAGGCATTACGTTTCCATAACATGTTTTGTTGGACAATCTTATTTTGTTATGACCAAGCAATTGGTATGCAGCCCTTAAATAACATTTCAATATTACATTCTGTTGTGGAACAAGTTTGGTTATTATTGTATTATTGAGAGTGCACAAATACTTTATGGTATTGCTATCTAAACTAAAACAAATTTTGAAACAAAACCTACGTCATTCTACAACGTTATTTACAGCATTTGAAGGAAAGCAACTGCATATTCACTCATCAATTTGTCTTCCTCTTCCATTTATCATTACATCCAAACTGAGACAAAGTGCATGCCCCATATCACTAGCTAGTATTCCGTGGGAAAAAGTTTGCATAATGCACCAGAAAAACTGTTTAACGATTTTTTGAAAAGTGCGCAAAGTTAGGCCCTAGGTGCGCAAAGTATGGTACGCTTACGGTATCACATTTGATAAGAGGTGTGGTATATTACGTGACATGGAGGTGCTGTAATGTGTACAAAACAAAGTCCCTGCTGGGCGGCGCGAGGTTTTGCTAAATTTCTGAAATTGACTGAGTTGTAGCTAAAAAGTACCCAAAATACCAGCCACTGCCCAAGTGGTGCAGTACCCTGCATACATCTAAACGAAAACATAGCAGACGATATTGAAGGTTTTTAAGGTTTTCAAAGGGACGTTCCAGATTCCGCCTTTGACATGTGAATTTCAATGATAAAAATGTCAAACTTATGGAGTAAACTTGTTTGAACGAAGCTAATACAGACAGCTGAATCCAAAATTGTAGATGGTTTTGAATGGGATTTTTCAGAAATATTTTGTATTTCACATGTTTTCCCTGTCGTTCCAGAGGATGAAGTCGGATCTACCTATTTGAAAGATAGGTACATGAATAGTTGAAAATACACCTATTAGGGAAGAGAGAAACTGAAGTTCGCATTCTCACATGTTGGTCTAAATATATAGAATTCTCAGCCATCACGAAGTCATATATGATGTAGAATAGGATGCTAAAGTGGAGGCCATACCCGACTAGATGAACATAACAAGAATATATCATAATTATATCTTAATGTGATATAACTAACAAATTATGTTATAATTTTGTTATGACATGGACTGTTTCAAACTTTTTCAAACTAAATTATAACAAAATATATTATAATCTTTTGTAACTAGTTTTGTTACAAATAAATCAGAACAAACTCTGTTATAACTTTGTTATTTTTGCAACTGAAAAAAATAATCAGTTGCAAAAATAACATAATTATATCAGAACATGAAATAATTTTAATTTTTAGCTATATTACAAAAAATGAGAAATTTGATTAAGTATTCGTTTTTTTCATTGCTTGTAGAGCAAAAGGTCGATGGATAGCAGGTAAAAGATCAGAAAATGCTTATAAGGAAACAGCTTTATTCTATGTAATTGAAAAATTAAAAAAAAAAAAACATTCAATTGCTGTTGAGGGGCTGCAGTTTTGCTTGTTTTTCATTGCGTAGAATGCCGGAGGCGTATCCGGCTACCCTCAAAACTGAAAAGTACTCATATTTTTTCAACTTTGAACCGATTTAAGTGAACTTCGACTCGTTTGAATAAGAAATCTTTTTTTTATTGATTGGTTATGCGAATAGAACGATTGTGTTACGCGGTATTCCCAAAAGTCCAAATTTTCTGGAACATATCCTTATGCTATTGAGGGGCCCAGATGCAAAGAGGTGTAAGTGACCGTTTTGTCGAGTTTGAGCTGAACATTACAAAAAATCTTCAGATTTCAAGCTCACAGGAACTTTTTAAAGATTATTTTTATGATGATTAGAAAAATTACAGTAAATCAGAGAAAATTGGGTTGATATTGAAACTCCATACATTTTGAATGGGATGAAAAACTGGTGAAAAACTTCAAAGCTCATTTACTCGAAAGTGGGTTTTTGTAACTTACACCCCTTTGCTTCTAAGCTCCTCTATTCTAATATCGGCGTTGTTGGAGTTAGCGTATTGAAAAGATATGGTCTCTCGTGAAACATGCTTCGTTATTACACTGTTGAAAACGCTTTGACATCCACGTGCAGCACAACAGAACATGTGCTCGATGAATAAATTGAGATTTGAATTATGAAAATCAACCTTGGCTTGGTCAGCCAAAGCAAAATCAAGAAATTGACATTTATGCTTCGTAATGATTACTTTGAAGTCAATACTTTGGGCCTAGGCTGGGCAGATATGCTATTGGTGATTTGATGGTGCATGAAGAAGAAGAAGAAGAACGATGGTGTTTTGAAAAATCCTATCCCTACCACACAGGAGAAGATTTTAAAAAGCCTCTATAAAATCTAAAACAAAATCTAATTAAAAACGGTTTGATGTACGGTGTAAGACTTTGGACGGACTACATATTGAACGTATAAATTTAAATTTAACATTTTTTTTCTTGGTAAGGTACTTAATTTGTACCAATCACCAATTGGGTTTTTAAATTAAGAATAATATATTGATTTTTTGATTTTATTCGAAAGAGCACCTTTTTTTAAGCCAGTAAGATTTTTTTTCAGATTTTTAAAACTTTATTTTGATACCTAAATTCAATTACAAAAAGATAATACAAAAAGATTTGCAGTTGGTCGATGGAAAATTCCACGTGTATGGCAATTCGGGTTTTTTTCTTAACTCACGATGACCAGATCGGTTCAGTCGGATTTGTTTTTGATGGAAAAAATAAATCTGGATCAAATGAGATCAATATTGTCAAAATCGGAGAAAATTTATCGCAGATATAACCATTACATAGTTTACCTTCTTTATTTTATTGTCTGCTGTTTCATTTTATGAAGTAAAAAATAAAGGCATTGCAACTTCTAGAAATTTCATCAGACTCTTCCGTATTTTTTATTTTATTCATTGCTATAATTTGAGGTTTGGGTAAATATAGCATCATAGCTATTGATATGTTTATCTTTGTATTAATTTCCTTCTTTCAATATCCCAGTCCCGTTACGGTGCCACATTCCTATCACTTTTCTACGATTCCCAATTCTTATAGGTTAAGTAAAATTTTAGCTTCAAAAAGTGATACATCTGCAAATGAGTTTTTTTTATCTCAAAATTGAGTAAACTTAGTTGAATTTATATGTCATTTTAACAGTACTGCTATTCTAACCTCTAATTATGACGTCAAAAAATACCGAACAGACTATGTATTTCGAAGTAATGAATGTTAGTGAGAGTGGAGATAGCAAATATGGTACCTACTAAATAATTCTAATCAATAAAAATGTCAACTATACAGACAATTCTGCTCAATTGATGATTGCATTTGTCTATTATAACTTTTTTCTTTCGATCTATTATTATTCGATCATAAATTGTTTGACATTATGTCATAAATATCTTTTTTCATTACTAAAAATAATCTAAAACAGAATAAAACTAAACAGCATCTGCAGAAGCAATCATATCGGCATATGATATAATTACCTTTTACCTTCGCTCACGTAGGTACGTGTATAATCGCCGTTCTCACAACGCGAACAAAACAAAAAATAAAATAAAAAATCATCTCCGTCTGGAAAGAATCTTTGTCGCCGCCAAAATGCACCCATGACGAAGCTCATGTCGAATTCGTTTATTTGCACCGCCTGCACCGCTTTGCCACCGGGTGTAGCAAACTTGCACCGAAACCGTTCGTTTATTCGCAGGTACTGTTCTGTTTTGACACCCGATTGGCACCGGTGCAAGAAAATGCTACACCCAATTTGAGCGCGGTGTAGCAGGTACAAAGCTAGTTTTACCAATACATGCATATCGCTGAACTTGTATCGTGGTTTTGTTTTGGTAGGAATGATGATATTCTCTTCGGCATTAGATAAATAGTTTTCTTGGATATTCATTAAACAGCAAATCTGTCCGTTTAAAAATTATTTAAACTTGATCGATGATTATCACGTCTTTCAATCAACTTCTGAGGAATCTTCAAAAATTATCGGTAACATGAAATTTCAAAGAGTTGATTCAACGTATATTTTCCCATTACATATTGTTTTTGATTATCGCAAATATGTGGATTACTTTTAATGATTTTAATCATTAGAATTTTCTGTCACATGGTGATCTACTAATTATGAAAAAAAATTGACGTAATAAAGTTTTGATGAGCCCAGAATAGAATAAAAATCTATTTATTCAAATTGGACTGAAATATTACTGAAGTAACATTTTGTAGTTACAAACAGTTTGAAAATCCGTTAGGGTATCGCGCCACTTGGGCGGTGGCTTCTATATTCGTCTGTTTTCCACTATAACTCAGTCAATTTTGAATGAATTGACATGAAATGTTGTACACGGGTGGATACTATACCTATCTCACTGCATTCCAAAAATTGTGTCAATTGGTTCAAATTAGACTGAGTTATACCGGAAAACAGACGAAAATAGAAGCCACTGCCCAAGTGGCGCGATTCCCTAATTGTATTTTTTTTTCTTACAACAAATATTGAATTTTTGAATTACATTGAAAGTCAAACAAATGTCACTAAAGCATGGTTAAAGCGTTTTTAATATGAGTTGCGTTTCAATAACGTTATGTTCTAAAAAGCATTTATTTATTTTTTTCTTTTTACGTTGTAGCTAAACGTTTTCTATTGAACTGCCTTCAACATTTTTTGTGTTAAATTTGTGCACGTAGATCGTTTAGAATTGTATGTTAGCATCCTTTTTTATTAGACAACGGAAATTGTTAAATTCTTAAAAGTTGCTTTTAATTGAAAAATTATGATATTACGAGAATTTGAAGAAGATAAATAATGTAGGAGTGTTAAAACATTGGATAACAATTTTCAAGTAACATTTATTATTACAAGTTTATCATGTACAAGGTGATTACTGAAAATTTTTAAAATTGTTAAATTGGATATAGAAAGTAAAAAATAAAAATAAATAAAAATAATTTTGTTCATCACGGAAATCATGAAAACATTGATTATGCCTATGATTATGTTTATTTTTGATATCCTTTATTGTTTTCATTGACGCTCTCTCGCGCTCTTACTAATACCATCATAAGCTGTCAACAAATTGCACCGAAACCGTTCGTTTTTCCGGTGTCAATTGCTATACCGGTGCAGTGCACCGTCGGGAATAAACGAATTCGACATCAATCATAAATAGTCGACTAGCAACTTTTTCGTCGTTCTCTTTGTTCCGAAACAGCCGACGACGGGCCATGCGAACGCCACCACTGTTATTAGTGTTTCAGTGCGCATGTCTGCGCAGCGCGATAGCGCTGTTGGTAAGAGAGAGAGGTTCATTGTTTGATCTTGCATTCAAATCTCTGTCTATTTTTGTCCTGCGACTGGCAAACATGAAATGGGGGAATAGGGAAACTGGCAATACGTAGAACCAGTAAAGCTTCTATCGTCCCTCACTGCAAGTGCTGTGATAGCCTCATTGGTAAAGGCGACTGAAAATTTACGATAGCAGGGTTGGAGGTTCAAATCCCGTCCATGTTTGTAAGTTTTATAATGAATTCGAATTTTTTTTATGTGACCTATTATTTTCTAAAAATAGAATAACACACTTAAAATAATTACCCAAAAATGAGTAAAAAAAGTTAGTTTTTACCCTAATTTTGCTTTCAGAATGTTATCAATAACTCTTTAATATCAAAATTTGTTATTGAAATATTTCCTAAATTCACTGTTATTAAGTTGTTATTGCCACTAACAAAACATGTTATTAAATTGATTTTTCAGGAACAAATTTTTGTTATGTGACTTGTTATTTTGCCGCTTATGACAGACAAGTTTATAACTCAATATGTTATGTTAATAACATGAAAATTACTAATTCCATTATGCAGTTATTTTGCCAAAATAACGCATTTTGTTATGCTGTTGTTATTCTCTTCTGCTCGGGACGGTGTGCAAAACTGCGTAAACTCGCCGGGGACTGCGATAAGGTGATGGACCCTCATGCCTACACTTCAACATCGCTCTGGAAGGTGTGATGCAGCGAGCCGGGCTCAACAGCCGGGGAACGATATTCGCAAAATCCGGTCAATTTGTGTGCTTTGCGGACGCCATGGACATTATCGTCAGAACATTTGGAACGGTAGCAGAGCTGTACACTCGCCTGAAACGAACACGACCGGACCCGTCAGGGTAGTAATGTTACGATAGACGGGGGTACATTCGAGGTGGTGCAAGAATTCGTCTACCTCGGATCCATACTAACGGCTGACAACAACGTGAGTTGTGAAATTCGAAGGCGCATCATCAGCGGAAGTCGGGCCTACTACGGGCTCCAGAGGAAACTGCGGTCGATAAAGATTCACCCACGCACCAAATGCACCATGTACAAAACGCGAATAAGACCGGTGGTCCTCTACGGACACGAGACATGGACCATGCTCATGGAGGACCTGCAAGCACTCGGAGTTTTCGAACGACGCGTGCTAAGGACGATCTTTGGTGGTGTGCAGGAATGGTGTGTGGCGGAGAAAAATGAACCTCGAGCTCGCTGCACTATACGGCGAACCCAGCAGCCAGAAGGTGGCCAAAGCCGGAAGGACACGATGGGCAGGGCATGTTGCAAGAATGCTGGACAACAACCCTGGAAAGTTGGTGCTCGCAACAGATCCGGTTGGCACAAGAAGGCATGGATCGCAGAGTGCACGATGGCTAGATCAGGTGGAGCGTGACTTGGTGAGCATCGGGAGTGACCGAGGATGGAGAATCGTGAATTATGGAGAAACTTCTAATGGTTTCGGCTTGTAGTCACAGAAATAAGCGTTGATTATTTTAATTCATCGCCGACGTTTCGATCCTCGGGTTTGGATCTTCTTCAGGGCCTGTGGTTTATTGATTGTTTTAATCAACCCCCCCACAACTTGACAGATGAGCTCAGTTTCGCGTACCTACTTACAAATCGCAGATGTCGCTACTGTACGTAAACAACGGGTCCATCCTTCACTGATGCAACAACTTTTGTCCATGCGAAAACATCTTTTTGTTTCGTGGTGAGTGGATGACAACAAGAGGCTAGCTTTTCGTATCAAAAGGACGTATTCAACAGAAGCGCAAAAGTTTGTGTTAATTGAATTCAAATCATTTTGAGTTGATGCTGTATGAAATGTAACAAAAGCACTTGTTTAAACGGTATTGCATATTAATTTGTAACTGCTCATGCTAGATTAAACCGAGGATCAAACTAAAAAAACACCTGATCTGATTATTCTTAACTTCCATTTTGGATTTGCCACCAGATATGCAGTTGTAAAACGTTTGCATAAGTACTAATTTATTACTTGCATGTGCATAATAACCACCGACGAACCGACGTGACAGTGGCGATTCAAAAGTGTCCCCCCCAAATTTAACGGTCGACCACCGAAGCGAGCGATCGCTTCTGTCAAATCAGCGCAGACGCGAACCGTTTCCTATATGAACACACGGGGGTTCGGTGTCGAGCTATCAAATCATCGCGAGCCGTTATAGAGGTGGCGATAGTGTTCGGCTATTTTTCATCATGGCGTCGCGGACAACAAATTTGAATTTATTTGTTCTAGCTGTCACGTCGGTTCGTCGGTGTAATAACCGCATCAGATGAAAACATTAGTTTCTGATTAATAGTATAAAAGTCGACTATTTTGCCTTCACCCGTTTTATGGATATAATTTTCACTTCTAGTAAACAAATTCATCATACCGCACTTAAATTGCATTTTCCTGCGCTAGAGAAGCAGAAACAACACATTAAAATTCATGTTTAATATTTTAGTATGTTTTGTGCGGTTTGTTATTCTTGGTTTTCGTCATTTTCAAAAGTAGCGCTTGCCGCTTTGAATCTGACAGTACCACCCGGACCAAAATTTTTAGGTACGCTGACGTTGTTCGGCAGCTGTCAAGAAGCTCCCGGGTTGGTTTTAATCTTGGTAATTACACATTTCTTACTTCTACTTTCTCGAAGCTAAACAACTTGTGAAGTGACGTTTTTACACGGATGTATGTCGGGATTTTGGTGAAATGGCCTCACTGAGGATGAACATTTTAAAATTGTAGAAAATTGTGGGGATGTAACAAATTAAGAATTGGTAAAAACCTACTTAACAATTTTTGTACCCCTGCTAGGTTAACGGGAAAGTTAATTAATGGGGATTTTACACACTGTTCGACATCCGGAATTTTGTTACGCTTTGAACCTTTTTCGGATGTTTCACCGTCGAAGAAAGGGAGATTACTGTGGGTTGTGACTGCTGAGCCTGGGTCCAAAGTTCGCCCTCCCCTACAACAACGTTTCCGAAATCCCCGTTTTCCACCTAGTTGCCGATGTGGAAAACATCCTAGCGACTCAAACAGACCGATCGTTGCGAGAGCAGGCAAGGTGCCAAATCGTCAACAAAATGCAGAATTACTACAACCGAGCGGAGCGCACTACTGGCACCAGCCTCGTCCCACTAGAGAGATTCTGCCAAGCAGCGACAAACACCACCAAGAAATTCATCAAAACAAACCCTGATATCCTCATCACGGAAGCAGACAAGGGTAATCGCACTGTTATCATGAGCCTCGCCGACTACGACGACAAGATGACCCAGCTGATCGACAACACAACGACGTACGAGAAGCTAAACGCAGATCCAACCGATCCAACAAACCGATATTGTGCGTTTAGCACTAAATTGATTTCCGAAAAAACTTCATTGACTTCCGCTGCCTTTCCTATGCATTAAACGTAACGTCGGAAGTAGTGCGCTGTACAGTAAATCTGGTTTTCTATACAGCGCACTACTTCCGACGTAATGTTTAACGCATAGGAAAGGCAGCGGAAGTCAATGAAGTTTTTTCGGAAATCAATTTAGTGCTAAACGCACAATACGAACGGATGAACAACAACATCGTCAAACGACTACACGCGCTCCAGCTGATTAGCGACAGGGAAAAGTACCATCTCACCAGCTACAACGCCGTGTGCCCCCGAATTTACGGTCAGCCGAAGGCACACAAGTCGAATCTGCCTCTCAGACCAGTCGTACCGAACACGACTGCACCTACGATCAACCTGTGTAAGTACATGGCGGATATCTTGCAACGCTCGTTCCAAAGCCAATACAACGCTGTAGATTCGAAGAGCTTTTGCGTGTATGCCAATAACTTGCGCATACCGTCAAACCACATACTGGTGTCGTTTGACGCGGTATCGTTGTTTACCAACGTCACGAAAGATGTGGTAATACATGACATCATCATGATGTGGGACGAAATCGGGAAGAACACAGAAATCAACCTAGATTTCTTCCTCGAAATTGTCGGTTTCTGTTTTGATGCCAGTTTCTTCTGCTTTCGTGGAAAATACTACCACCAAATTTCGGGGACCGCAATGGGCAGCCCGCTTTCACCCATTCTGGCGGATATCGTGATGGACAACTTGATCTCCAGAGCTATCAATCTCGCCGGAATTCCTCCGGAATACATCCGAAAATATGTAGATGACCTCTTTTTGGTCATACACAAAGATCAGGTTGATCGAGTTTTGGCTTTGTTCAATGCTCAAAATGAGCAAATAAAATTCACCTCCGAAACCGAAGAAAACCGAAGGCTTCCGTTCCTAGACCTTCTCGTGATCAGACAGGAAGATGGGACCGTGAAAACGGACTGGTATGCCAAACCGATTGCGTCAGGGCGCATTCTCAATTACTTCTCGTTTCACTCCGCCGATCAAAAATTGTCAGTCGTCAGGCCCGGATTAAGGATTGTGGGGGCCCGGGGCCCTAGCGGATGTGGAGGCCCTTCGGAGAGATGACCAAAAATGTTTTTCCTTATTTTCGAACAGTACTTGAGCAATATGAAAAATAAAGTTAATGTTAGCAACCAAAAAATCTTTTTGTGGGGGCCCCTAAAATGTGGGGGCCCGGGCCCCCCCGGCCCCCCCTTAGAACCGGCCCTGTCAGTCGTCAACAATTTCATTGATCGAGTCCGGTCTCTGAGCACAATCAGGTCCCGAGAAGAGCAAGACGAGCTGATACGCAGCCACCTGCAAAAGAACGACTACCCCCGTGGACTGATCAACAGAATGCTGCGCCAAACACCGATCACGAACCGAAACGAAAAATCAACAACATACAGGTCGATACCATACATCCTTGCGCTAACACCCTCTCTCAAGAAAATATTGAAGAGCAACAACACAGCTATGGGCATCTCGTACAGCAACCAAAATACAGTAGGACACCTATATAAAACAGCCAAGGACCCCGTGCCACATTTGAACAAAAGCAACGTAATCTACAAAATTGACTGTCGAGACTGCCACCGAAACTATATCGGCATAACAACAAACAAGCTACAAGCCCGTATAGTGGTTTCTGCTTTTAGTGGTGTTGCGTGTACGTACACGCTGCATTACACGAACACTACCTGAGTTACTGGTTGAAAATAGTAAACAAAGATCAGCTGTTCCCGGCAAAATCAAATGGGCATATTTTCAACCAGTAGATTTGCATTAGTGTTCGTGACACCGCGCTGCGAAACCACTATGTATGGACACCAATCTCACATCAATACCCTAGAGAGATTGCTACAAGAAGGAAATTGAGCAATCCAAATTCCTGTGTGGTAGTGGTTTGTGTTCAGATTTCCCGTGTTAATCTATCTGTAAGAACTTTGTAAACAACTTTTGTTCTCACGTATATGGATAGGCTTGCATTAGGTTTCGTGAGACAATTTTTGGACAACTCAATAGCTACACGGACCCACCAATACAACAGCTAAAGGAGAAGACAGCACTAATGGAACACTGCATTACCAACCAACACCGTTTCAACGTGAACAATCCATCCATCACACAGCGCAACATTTTGACGTAGGACTACGTCTCTGTTTTCTATACCCGGTGTCATTTCAAAATTTACGAAACCAAGAGCGTTACGTTTGAGTGAAAGATTTTAAACGCTCACAGTATCTTTCCCACTGTACGAAATGATAAACAAATCCCGTTATTTGAGAGATGAAACTCCCGCGTTTAATTTGTAATATTCGGTGAACCTAATAATCATTGCTAAATAGTTGAAAAGTTGTTTTAAAGTCAGACATTGAAATCGCTGAAATCTATAAATATGGGTAGCGGACAAATTTTCTCGTTCAGTCTACCAACGCTCTCTGATTGGTGCGCATCGTGAGGGCAACTACGATGCAGGAAGGAATGCGAACATGCGAGAGCTGTTCGTCAGTTCCATTTCGACCACCGTCGAGGTGACACCTCGAGCTGGGCAGCGGCACATCGACTCAGCGACGACACTCGGCTATCGTACTGATAGCACCAGGAATCTCATTCACGGCAGCAAGCGGCGGGCCAGTTTTCGATGGCGTCTAGCGTTGAGCGCGGAGAAAACCAACACGAATTGCGTGGCATTGTAAATTCATCAAAATCGTCCATTATTCAAACGGTCCTTTTCAGGACCATCGAAAATGATTTCTCAAGAGTTAATTGGATGAATTTCCACCCTCGATCGAGAAAGGTGTAGTGCAAAGCAAGGACAGAGCGTCGTTTCTCAGCAAGAGTGAAGCCGGTCATTAATCGCATCCACGGCTACAAGCGGGGGCGCAGCTTTCGACGGCGTTCAGCATTTAGTGCGGAAAAAACAAACACGCGCAGTGGCATAGTGAATTCATTTAATTTTCTTCCTAAAATTATTCATTATCCAAACGGTCCTTTTAAGGACCATCGAAAATGATTTTTCAAGAGCTGTGAATCGGATAATTTCATTCCAACGAACGGGAAAAGTGTAGTACAACCGAAAAGTGAATGATTGAATGCTTGATGACTCATCCAGCAACAATTATGATGCCTTATTGTTCCACCCGGACTTTGGCAACGCATTATCATAACCGGACCATTTTGCGTGAAAAATTTTTTAATTTTAACATCATTTTAATCTAAATCATCTAATATTTTGGTTACATTATCCGTTCAATGAAAATTTTCTCATTTCTCGGTTGATTAATCGTTTGAGGCGTCTGGAGCATGAGGGGCGAGTCATGCAAACGAAATTAACTGAAAATCCTGCCGAATGGGAGGAGCTTCATATGCTAATCTAGGGGTATAAAAGCAGTGTTCTCTGTTTTCTTTCGTCATTTTCGTTGGATTAGTCAAGCGGGTTGGAGGTGAATGTCACCTCCAGCAAGGCAGCAGCACAACAACCCAGCGACTGCTCTCGGCTATCGTGCTGATGATAGCATCTGGAATCGCATCCATGGCAGCGGAGCGGTGGGTCAATTTTCAACGGCGTCCAGCACTCTCCGCACTCCGCAGAGAAAACCAACACGCATTGCATGGCATGGTGAATGCATCAAAATCGTCCATTATTCAAACCGGTCCTTTTCAGGACCATCGAAAATGATTCCTCAAGAGTTAATTGGATAATTTCCAACATCGATCGAGATGTGGTAGTGCAACCAAAATGCAAAAGACAGAGCATCGTTGCCAGCAATAGTGAAACTGGACTTTATTCTAACCCACGGCAGCAAGCGGCGGTCCAGTTTTCGGTGGCGTTTATCATTCAGCACGGAGAAAACCAACACGCATTGCGTGACATGGTGAATTCATGCCATTTCGTTCCTAAAATCGTCAATTAATCAAACGGTTTAGGACCACCGTAAATTATTCCTTAAGAGTTTGTGAATCAGCTAATTTTATTCCATTGAACGAGAAAAGTGTGGTGAAACTGAAAAGTGAAAGATTGAATACTTGGTGGCCCAGCAATAATGATGAAGCCGGTCACTAATGGCCTAATGGTTCCACCCGGAATTGAACATCGTATTATTGTATCCGGACTATTTTGCGTGAAACATTGTTTAATAATAATTAAGTCGAAACATTTTCCGAATCAAACTGATCGAAATTATCCAATATTTTGGTTACTCTATCCGTTCAATGAAAATTTTCTCATTTCTCGGTTGATTAGTTGCTTGATGCGTCAGGAGCATTCGGGTAATGCAAACGAAATAACCTGGAAAGCCAGCCAAATGGGAGGAGCCTAATCTGCTAATCTAGGGGAATAAAAGCAGTGACTTCTGTTTTCTTCCGTCATTTTCGTTGGATCAGTCAAGGAGGGTGGAGGTGGATGTCACCTTCAAAGCTGGCAGTACATCAACTGCGACGATTCTCGGCCGATTACACAAGGAATTCCATCCACGGACCACGGCAGCAAGCGGCAGGCCAGTTTTCGACGGCGTCAAGCATTGAGTGCGGAGAAAACCAACACGCATTTCGTGGCATCAAAATCGTCCATTATTCATATGGGCCTTTTCAGGACCACCGAAAATGTTTCCTAAAGAGTTATAAATTGGATTGGATTCCTCCATCAATCGAGAAATGTTTAGTGCAACTCAAAAGTGAAAAATTGAGAGATTCGTTGCTCAGCAAAAGTGAAGCAAGATATTAATCTCATCCATGGCTGCAAGCTGCGGGTCAATATTCGATGGTGTCCAGCATTCAGCACTGAGAAAACCAACTCGCATTGCGTGGCATGATGAATTCATGTCATTTTCATTCTAAAATCGTCAATTGTTCCAACGGTTCTTCTCAGGGCCATCGAAAATGATTCCTCAAGAGTTGTGAATCGGATGTTATTCCATCGATCGGGAAAAGTGTGATGTAATCGAAAAGTGAAAGATTGAATACTTGGTGGCTAAGCAACAGCGATGAAGCCGGCCACTAATGGTTCCAACCGGATTTTAGCAACGCAATATCCATTTTTCGGGAAATTTTGCGTAAAACACAAAATTTAATTTTAATATTTTTCAAATTAAAATGAACTAAACCATTAAATATTTTAATTACTTTATCCGTTCAATGAAAATTTACTACTACTTTTAGGGGCATAAAAGCTGTTCCCTCTGTTTCCTTTCGTCATTTTCCATGGATCAGTCAAGGAGAGTGGATATCACTTCCCAGCTAGGCAGCTGCACATCAACTCAGCAACGACTCTCGAATATGGTGCTGATAGCACCAGGAATCTCATCCACGGCAGCAAGCGACGTCAGTTTTCGATGGCTTTCAGCATTCAGTGCGGATAAAATAAACTCGCATTGCGTGTTGAATTCATGCAATTGTCTTGCCAAAATCTTCTGTTATTTAAACGATTCTTTTCAGGATCAGTGAAAATGATTCCTCAAGAGGTATCGGATAATTAAAAGCGACCGACAGAAGCCACTAATTGTTCTTTTCAGATGTAAACAACGTTTGTCGTATCCAGATTATTTTACTTTACGTGAAACTCCAATCAAAATGGTCTTTCTAGCGCCATTTAATATTCTAATAATTTTATCCGTTCAATGAAAATACTTTCGAAGAACGGTTGATTGATCATTTACCTTCAAAATAAATTAATTCTTGACCTTCAAAATAAATTAACTAGTCAATGAATGTGAACACAACGCATCACTCCACCCATTTGAATTTTGACAGCGTGTCTTGGTTTTGACCGTTCCAGCCTTTGTCCTACGTCAACATTGCGGTTATATCTCGGACATTACCCACCCCTAGTTTTTTTTGTCTCAAGAGCAAACTTATGTGTCTCCGAAGGATTTTGGGCCGCTGAATCCGAATCCGGGCTCAGATTTGCTCTAACACGTCACAATTTTGAGCTATACCTCAATTTATAGGGCAAAATATGCGATTTTGGGCTTCTTTGACTGCAAGCCATTAAGCTTGGAAATATTTTTTTTAAGCAATCAAAAGGTTAATTGGTCAATGAACATCTAAGTTAACGACTTATGCAAAATATTTCGTTTTACCTAATCAAATTTGATAGATTTAAGCATTTTATGTTAGTATGAAAACTTGCATGCAACTTTTGGAGGGTGACTTGTATGGGAAATATCGTACCTTACATAAATCGCTTAAAACTATCAAATTCGATTTGGTAAAACGAAATATTTTGCATGAGTCGTTGATTTAGATGTTAATTGACCAATTAACCTTTTGATTGCTTAAAAAAATATTTCCAAGCTTAATGGCTTGCAGTCAAAGAAGCCCAAAATCGCATATTTTGCCCTATAAATTGAGGTATAGCTCAGAATTGTGACGTGTTAGAGCAAATCTGAGCCCGGATTCGGATTCAGCGGCCCAAAATCCTTCGGAGACTCATAAGTTTGCTCTTGAGACAGACAAAAAGTTAATTTTTGTTACGCTGTGTCATCGACATCACCTACAAACGACAAGCTGCAAGTGTTGGAGATGTGCAACATCGCTACTACGCCCAACACCGTCAACCGTCGGACAGACACCGACCATCTCAGCTGTGCGTACGCAAACCTCCTCGAAACTATTAGACGAAGCAGAGAGGAGAGAATTTCGTCGTCAAATCGTTTCCGTAGTACACAAACCAACGATAACAACATCCCCACACAACCAACACTAGTCAACCCAACCACCCAACAACCTCCCATACGTCACAACCCACAGTAATCTCCCTTTCTTCGACGGTGAAACATCCGAAAAAGGTTCAAAGCGTAACAAAATTCCGGACGTCGAACAGTGTGTAAAATCCCCATTAATTAACTTTCCCGTTAACCTAGCAGGGGTACAAAAATTGTTAAGTAGGTTTTTACCAATTCTTAATTTGTTACATCCCCACAATTTTCTACAATTTTAAAATGTTCATCCTCAGTGAGGCCATTTCACCAAAATCCCGACATACATCCGTGTAAAAACGGCACTTCACAAGTTGTTTAACTTCGAGTAAGTAGAAGTAAGAAATGTGTAATTACCAAGATTAAAACAGTCAATAAACCACAGGCCCTGAAGAAGATCCAAACCCGAGGATCGAAACGTCGGCGATGAATTAAAATAATCAACGCTTATTTCTGTGACTGCAAGCCGAAACCATTAGAAGTTCCACCAAAATCAGTCATCCTATCAACAAATTATGGAGAAATATTGTTAATTTAGGTTTATCTTGAATTTACATCATATATATGAATGAAATAAATGATTGAAGCATTCGCGGAAAATCCTTGGGAGAATTACTGGAGAATTTTATCAAAAAATTTCCAGAGGTAAAGTTGAGGTAATTCCAGCAAAATTATTGCATCATTGCGCAATTTGTGGTGCAATCCATGAATAATAAGTTACACCCGATTATTTTTTTGCACGGATCTGGTTTTTGCTATAACTCTGTCAATTTTCAACCGATTCTCATGAAATTTTGTACACATGTATGCACAATTAGTACTATTAGTGTACAAAATTTTATGAGAATCGGTTCAAAATTGACTATAGCAAAATAACGACCCGTGCAAAAAAAGAATCGGGTGTATTGAAGAAATACTTAGATAAATCGTTGGTGTAATCCTCGGAAAAAATGAAGATATTTACAAAAAAAAAAAATATTGAAAAAAATCCTGGAAGAATCTGCGAAGAAATTCCTACAGAAACATCACATTTTAGAAAAGAAACCCTTGTAGAAATGCATGAATGAGGGCTTGGATAAAGCATTGGAAGAACTCCTTGAGATATCCATGGAGTTACTTCTGCAGAAATTCTGCCCAAAAATATTAAGATTTAAGATTTAATTTGCAAGTCCTGGAGGAAATATTTTAAAAATATCCTTGAGAAATCCTTGGAAGACCTTTTAGATGACTGCATGGATGAATCCCCGAAGCAGTTCTTAGAGAACTCCAAATAAATTCTCGGAGGAACTCCTAGATTTTAGAAGAACTCTAAAAATAGCTTCAGAAACTCTCACCAAAAATCTTGAGGAGCTTTGGCATAAATTCCTGGTGATATTGTTGGAAGAACTTTTAGCAAACTCCTGATAAAGTCCTGGAAGACCTTCCGGAGGAATTTCTGGAGAAGCTTCTGGAAGACATTCTAGAGCAATTCCTGTAAGAACACCTGGAATTATGCTCTGAAGAATGACAAGAAGAGTTACTGGAAGCGAGAACTTCTGGAAGAACTTTTCTAGGAATTTCTGAAAGATCTTCCGGTAGAGCATCTGGAAGATTTTTTGCGACAACGCTCTGAAGTCGTGCGCAGTACAGCATACGAAATAGGCCTATCTCTCCAAAGATTGTTCACCCCATTTTTAAGTTTTTAAAAATCTAACAGCTTAAAATTACTTTGTTCTGAGCCCTTAACTGTCGTGCCAACAAACCCAACCAGTAATAGCGAATCCAGTCAACTCTTTCGTAACAAGATCCAGTCAGTCGCCGTAGTTTAATCTCCAGCACG